>NW_007578100.1:219276-223318 GCF_000690725.1 Stegastes partitus | reverse complement strand
GGAGGAGCCGAGTGACGGATGTGACTTTGGTGTTCCCTCAAAATAGTGACGGGTGGAGTTGTTTTGGTGGAACATTTGCATGGAATCATGAATGATTGACTGCAAAAACCAGCAGGGCTTCCTTACTGCAGGATCAGTGTGGAGTACAGCAACACACAGATAGCAGAAGGAAGAACAAACCCGGTGAAAAGATCAGTAGCTTTTGTCTGCGATGCCATCCGGTCGGTCAGATAATTCACAGCTTAGCAACAGTGCAAATATTCCTGTTTGCTTTTCCAAACTAGGGCTGTGATAAACTGTCATCTACTGCAGGGTACAATACAAGTGTACTTTTTAAAAAGCGGACTCTCCCTTTAAAGTGGTAAACCATGCAAAACAATTAAAAAAATTAATGAATGTGTATGACAAGACGACATTGAAATCTATTTCTGATTTAAACACGGTTATTTCAAAACAGGAGCGCGGCATTGCTCTGGTCTGAGCTTTAACATCATTAAGAGGACTTTGGTTTGGTGTCAGAAACAATAACTAAATTACAGCCGCGGCACTGACAGCACACCGATATGTGCAAATTAGCAATGAACATAAAATGCAGCTGAGACTGTCATAAATTAAAATCTTACACTAATTGTTACAACTGTACTGAACAAAAAGGCCATAAAAATGTAACTTCAAAGCCCGCGTGGTTCCTTGACGTATGTCGGCTTTCATACAGAAGTAATTTCTCTTATTTTCTGCAATTATGTGCCAGCATTGGCTTTGTAAAACGTGATTTTGCATATTAAGGAAGCTGTTAGTGGTTGACTGTGTGTAATTTCTGCATTTATTTCAAAATGCTCACACTAACATTCACATCAGTATAAATCCTCCAGAAAACAATGCAACGTCTTTTGGTTTCTTTCTTTCTCTATGACTGAATGTCTTTGGACAAAACAAGCAAAAGAACTGTTACTTGCAGCTCTAGAAAGAATCTCCATCCAACTGAAGTCCATTTGAAAAAGTTTCACTTTAAATCCAGGCAGAGAAAGTTCATGAATGAATCCTGATTTTCAGCTCAGCTTTGGTCGCCTCCAGCAGATTTTAGGAGTCAGTCAGAGGTTCTAGAGTTTGCAGCAAATAATGGAAGCTACCAACTTCATGTTAGCAATCGAGCTGCAATGATACATTAATTAGCTGTTGCTATTTTGATTTGAGTATTTAAAAAATATATATATAAAAACAGTCTAAATTCAGTGATTGAAGCTTCTTAAATGTGATTATTTTCTGTTTCTTTTCTCCCCTATGAAGGTAAACTGATCATCTTTGAACAAAACAAGACATTTGTGTAAACAGTGAGCCACTTTTTTTTTTTTTTTTTTAATACCATTTTCTGATATGTAAGAAGCCAAACAGCTGATTGATTCATCCAGAAAACAATCAATGATTAAAATAATCATTATTTGGAAATCAAGAAAGAACCAAACTCCATTTGAGCATCTTGTTGTGTCCCAGTATCCGTACAGTTTGCACCACGTTTAACCCACCGATCCACAAGACCTCCTTCACCTCCCCCCTTCTGATTCACTTCCTTTTTTTTAATTTACCAGCACTGAACAGAAGGTAGTCTCTACAGATCGAAGCGCGACCGACTGATGTGTGTGTGTGCAGCTCGTCGGGCTCTGAATTCCTCACAAATGCCAGTTCTGCTTTCACGCGTTCACCTATAGAAAGAAGATGCTCCGCTTTCAAGCCGACGGCCTTGACTGGCGTTCCAATGACTCCGATTCTTCAAGTATCTCTAGAATATTCCGTTCTTTGTGAAATTACAAACCCACACATGCGGTGATTTCAAAAGCTGGCCTTGCTTTCTCCTCCCTGCACCTTCATCTCATTTTTTTTTTCCTCTTGGTGGAAAATATTTCAGGAATTACACAGACAAAAGATAATCGCAGCTGTTGTTCGGTTTCCAATGATTCCTTTTTTTCAATTTATTCTCGTATAAAAATAAATAAAACCCGCGCGCAGGTATAGGATCACGGGATACGATCCGCCTCCTATTTGTCCTCTGATGATCCCCCCCTCTCCGTTGTTCTCCGGCAAACACACACTCAATCATCTTCTATCAGCCCTACACATCTTTACACTCTCACCATGGCAACTGACGGAGTGAGGCGATGGCGGCCTTGGCTGTTTTTCAGACGTTTATAATGACACTGGCCTCGTCACAACAATACTAGAGAGAAAGAAAGAAAGAGGGAGGAGAGGCTCGAGGCGGCGGGAACAAAGAGCGGCGCATCATGTTTGTGTGCATCAGTTTTTTTTGTGGTTCACAGCGAGGAGTTTGTTTAAAAAGTTTATCGAGCGGCTTTACTGTAAACGCAGCATCAGCTCCACTTTAGGGAAAGACCGGTGATTCATCTGTTCTCTGAAGCGTCCATCCACTCCCTCTGTGTGTACGACTGTCTCTTCTGACAGAGGAAAGATGCAGCGCGTCGAAAAATCCCATAAAACTGTTGCTGGAGAGATAAAAGCGCTGACACTGAACGGGGAGGCCGATGACTGGGTGTTATGTGGCAGTGACGGCTCGCTGCTTTCATCAACCTTGTTTCCAGCAGCTGATTTNGAAACAATCAAATGACAGCGAGTCAGCAATTCTGTTGTGCAAAGACTCATGGGAAGAATAAAACATAAAAGTGTTCAACAGATGTTTAGTTCGCCTCACTGAGGACGGCAAAGGACGACCAGAAAAATGCAGTGAAACTAAGATTCTTAGATGATTGATTATTTCATAGACTTCAGGCTGAACTGAATCAACAACCAAAGAAAAACTGTCTCAGATGTGGATTTGTGGGACAGTTTCACATTCTGAGTCCAAATGATGGAGCTAATGTTGGTGGTAAAGGTGAATGAACAGTTTGGTTTCTTTAAAGTGAAGCTTTATGAGGCACTGATCAATAATCAGTGTAATACCTACAGTGGGACCACCAAAAAAAAAAACCCAAATCCATTATGTTTGTTCTATTTAGCATCTTTTCTAACAGTGTTTTCTGACAGATTTCTATCAGCTGCTTCAACGCCACCAGACTCCATTGAGAAAATCAGTAATTTTACTTCGCAGTCTATCGCTGCCTCGTTTGTGTTGTTGCGTGAATTCAGAGTCTCAGCACGTCAGCAAAGATCCAAACCAGAGTGTTACAGCACCAAAGTCAGACAGCAGCTGCTCTCGTATTCTGCAAAGGTAAGACGACTGGTTTGTCAACAGTCTGGTGGCTTTGAAGGGAGCACGGAGTGAAATACAAGCTTCATTTTGGAACAGAGCTGTCTGACAGCGAGGTAAAGCTCTGGAACGGTTCTAAATATAGCGCACACTTAAAGGGATGTTGACTTCTTCAGGTGGTTAAAATACATTTGGCTGCAGGCCCCCATTCACTGTATTTCACAGCAATAGTCCTGCGTTGCCAACTCGTAATTTTAGGAGCCTAAATGCATTTAAGTTGATGTTTGAACAATGAAACAATATTAATTTACATTGATTTAAGAGAATTTAAAGCAGTATTTACAGGACGTACAGGTGGATGTATTTACATTTCCATTTTTATGGTGGTAGAATAAGTAAATAATTTTATTTCCTGCACTTTAAGTGTGTGTATGACTTTAAATCTAGGCATAATTCCCACATATTACAGTTAGTGGTTCGCTAGGTGGCAGTCAGGCATACAGTAAGTGAAGCTACACAGTTTTTTAACCTCTGTTTTTCTCAATTTTTGATAAATTGGTTATTTTTGTTGTGCACAAGTCCAAGTAAAAAGTTCAATTTTAGAGCATGAAGCTGACGGGTTAATTCATTGGAACCTACAGTGATGCTCTGGCTGCTCCACACTATCACTCTGCTATAAGGTGGAAAAAGTCCTTTGCTTGTTTGTATTGTATTGTTTGTATATGTCTTTATATTACAATGGTCTTGAGGAGGAGCCGAGTGACGGATGTGACTTTGGTGTTCCCTCAAAATAGTGACGGGTGGAGTTGTTTTGGTGGAACATTTGCATGGAATCATGAATGATTG
>NW_007578100.1:213329-216187 GCF_000690725.1 Stegastes partitus | reverse complement strand
GTGACGGCTCGCTGCTTTCATCAACCTTGTTTCCAGCAGCTGATTTCTATTAAAATATTTAACTGTGAGTCGAGCATTAAATAGCAGATGAGTCAAGTTACAGAAGATGATGGACATCTGCCTGCTAAGGTAAACTTGTAGATCTGCTTCTCAGGAGGTGGTGGAGACCAAAACAGAGCTGAAACAGTTCAAGGTATCTGCAAATAAATAATACGCTTGTTTACATGTTACTAGAATAGAACACTGACCAGTCAGTGGGTCATTACAACTATAAAAAAAACTAATTTTTTAACCAACTATCAACAGGTTTTTTCTTTCAATGATATCTCAGGAGCTGTTAAGGATGCCTGAAATTTTCACTGTCATTTCTGAATATGTCATTAATTTACATTCTGCAATTTTAGACAAGTAGATCAAATCGTCTCTTATTATGGTTGAGAGTCAGACAACCAAGCACACTCACATTTACACCTACGGACAATTTAGAATCACCAATTAACCTCAACATGTTTTTGGACTGTGTGGGAGGAAGCTGGAGAACCCGGAGAGAACCCACGCTACACGGAGAGAACATGCAAAGCAGAAAGATCCTGGTGTCCTCACCGGGACGCGAACTGGAGACCTTTTAGCTGCGAGGCAACAGTGCTAACCACCGACCCACCTTGCAGCCCTGAGTTGAAATATGACAAGCAAAATTGAAGTATCATAAAAAGTTCATTTTTTTAGGGACAAAAAAAAGGATAACTTAGAAATCAACTAGTAATATTTTCTGAACCACATGTAGCTGTATGTGACAATAATGAAAAAACTAAACTTATAGAATGCTTTTTAATACAAAAATCCCTGTTCTCAAAAGTAGGAGGAGGAGAAAAAAAAGTTATTTCGACTTAACTTTCAAAACTGATTGAGCAGGTATGACAAGTTCTACGAGAAAAACAGAAATATTGTTGGCCAGTCCGATCCAAGTACAGCAGAAATCTGGACGCTTAAATTGTTTTTCTTTTTTTTTTTTAAAAAATATTACTATGAAAAATAATGCTTGAATACAGGCATATAACATGGTTTTACATCATTTGCTGAAGGTGGGTTGATAAGCAACAAGTACTTGTTCCATCGATCTGAAATGTTTCAGATTTTAAATATTTATGATTTAAAAAGTTTTAAGCAAATCAGACCCTGATGATTTGAAATGGAAGAATCTAAGTGTGATGATACTACTATCTTCAGCACATAGTATTTAAATTAAATACATCAAACACTTGGCCATCAGCTCCTGACTCGCAGACTGAGAATATGTCCAGTTTTCTGCACTACGACTAGTTCACATGTAGGAATATGTCTTAGTTAAAAATAAATATGGACAACATGTCTGAGCTGTGACTGCCTCGGTTCGACCCAGTCACAGGAGACGTGACGTCTGTGTTTTAATCATGAGTTTGTCACACTGATGCAACTGATTGCAAACATACAGTCCCATTTCTCCCACCAGCCTCTCATGTGTTCTGACTGTCTTGAGCTCATAAGTTAGTGGAATAAATGTGATTTTGTTTTCCAATCTTTCCAGACCTCTGAATAAAACGTGGACCTCTAAGTACTGAGTTGGAGAACCTCTAGTATGTCCAACAGCCATGTACCAGCGCCCTACCTGTACATCCTGACATCAGACCTGATCAATAGCTGACACTCTGAGGTGAGAAGTCATTTGTCATAAAGAACAACTTCACCCTGAATCAGCACCTTGAGGATGCGGAGTACACTGTAGGTAGGAAAACAGGAAATCCAGCTGGAAACTCATAAATCTCTGTTTCTCCCAGAGGGACGGAGGCTTAATATAGCGCAGCTGCACACCCACCACGCCCAGAACCACGGCTCACATGATGCAGCTCTCTGACAAAGCCCATTTAAAGGAATATTTATCTGGCATTTTCCATCACTAACATCTTGATGAAAACTCTGATAAATGACTCCTCGCTGGAATAAAAGCAGTTATCTGAGCTCCCAAACCTGCGTGTGACCGCGCCGAGTTCTTAAACAGCTCGGGGAACTCAAGCGGACATAAATCAACGCTGCTGTAATTCATCACATTAAATTCAGATTTTTTCGCTGCAGTAAATTTGCCTCGAGCAACCGGCAGCAACCCTCGGAAAAACTGAGGAGTTAAGAAAGCAGATGTGCAGAACTTTGTCACGGTGCGTTAATTGGAAGAAGTCTCGTGTTTTCTAGGAGGAATCAGAGCTGCTGTCAGTTACATGAGAGAGCCATTAAGTTCGTCTCAGCGTCAGGCCAAAACACACAAACACAAACATGAAAGGGAATTATTCAGCGCACACCTCTCTCTTCTTCTTTTTCTTTCCCCCCCTCACTTCTCTTTTATTAAACTTTGATTTGTCTCTAAGCGCCATTCATTGTATAACAGCCTCCATTTTTAATGCTCATTGCTGCTGATGAAATTAATGATAATGAGAGCCAGGCTGTGTGTGTGTTTACTGTAAATAGGTGCATGCATACTAAGTCTGCGGATGTGCTCAGTGTGTGATTGTGTGTAGATGTGTGTGTGTGCGCCCACTCATGAGTGTGTGCTCCCTGTTAATAAGTCAAGGTGTTAGCATTTGCTGGCGGGCTGGTGCAGGATGCTACGGGGATGGCGGCGCCTCTCTGCTTCCTCTCCCATGCTGCTCGGCCTCGGGCTCTCTAACTCCAACTCTTTTGCTTTAATCTCGCCCTCTCACTTTGCTCAACTTGTCTTTCTTGGAAAACTTTTTCTTTAACTTTGTTCTGTCGTCTGACAGTAGATGCTGTGTTAGCAGCTCGTGCACAGCATGCATTTCACTGGGGCTGTTCTGCGACAGAGTTGCGAG
>NW_007578100.1:210748-212663 GCF_000690725.1 Stegastes partitus | reverse complement strand
GTGACATTTTCTGGTGAAATGTCAGCGTTCATGACTATTTGAAGTAGATGCTCTGGTAGCAGCTTGCACACATAATTAGCATATTTGTTGACTGAGGCGTGAGCGCTGAGGTTGTCGTGTGCAGATGATACGTGCAACAAGTCATTGGTGGTCATCAACACAAAGGAACCCTTGGTTTGTTGTTTTAGAGCAAAGCTGCTTTGATTTGCAGGACTGAAACAGTGTCCTACTTTGTGTGTTTTGGGATGGGGCGCTCTTAAACTTGTACATTATGGTGAAATGGTTTTTAAAACTCAAGTGAAAGTGACATTGAAATATTGCAGTAATGGCAGAAATGGTTGCTGCAACAAAACATGCTGAAGCAACGAGAAATCGCAACTTTACTTTCTTTTATGTTGTAATGCAGACGCAGCATTGGGACGTTCTCCTGTAGATTAATTTGCTCATAATGAGGAAGAAATAGTTTGGAGGTTTGCATCAATTAATAGAGAAACAAAGAGAGAAAAAACTTTTAATGTCAACTGGACCACTCTAGGTCTCTCGTTCCTCTAGTTTTGTCTTTCATATGGTTCTTTTTCCTCCTAATTTTCTGTCTAATCTTTTGTCTCCTCGCTCCTTCAATCATAAATATAAATAATCTGCTTTAATCATCTCTGCTCAGTTGGTTTTCACCTGTACAACTGACCTGCTGCTGCATCAGTCGCTGCTAATAAAGCTCCAGATAAACATCTCATCTTCATCCTCTCTCCTGCTTTCACACTTTTTTTTCTGTATGTGTGCAACTGTCATGTTAATTTTTCTCACTTCTATGTGCGTCTCTGTGTACATCTATTCCCAAACGTGTCACCAGTGTTTTCAGGCTGTTTGATTTGACTCCTTTTTTTTTTTTCCTTTTCTTTTCCTCTTGCCCTAAAACTTGGTGTTTGTTTTACACTATTTCTGTCACCCGCTTCGTTATTCATTAACATTTCAGTCTCTTTGTTCCTCCTCTGCCTCTTTTTCATCTTTCCATTGTTTTCCTTTCTGTCTCTATACTGTATGTGTGCTCTCCTCCATGGCTTCCCTTCCCTCTCCTTCTCTTTTAATCATGTTTTGCTCCTCCACATTAATTCTGCCTCATTATATTCACCTTACTAAGGAGATTTTGGAAGTTAGCCTGCAGTCGGTCTCTTTTTCCTGCTCTCGGATGGATGGAGACTCATTACTCAAAACTAAATATCTGTTTAACCCAGTTGGAGCATCGGCAGACACCTACGCAGATACAATTATAATTCTTTCTTGTTTTTCTTTCTATCTAAGTCAGCCGGCCTCCTTCAACTTCTCCTCTTCCACATTTCTTTTACATCCAACGACAAGAAGGTTTAAAATATTTTTTTTAAAGTTCGCTGGTTCAAAAGCTGCAAAAATTTAATCTAACTTGCGAGACTGAAAGTTGCTCTCAGCTGTGTCACTTGACCAGTTTAGTTAATGTGTGCTTTGGTAAAGGCAAAACACAGAAAAACACATAAGATAACTGAGCAACAGCCTGAAATTCTGCTTGTAACATGGTGACCCTTACATAGTAATACAAGGTCAACTTACAGTTGTTTTATATTGTCAAATATTTCCTCATTTCTTTCTTTTTGAAGTTGTTTTTTTGGCCTTTGTGCCTTTATTGGATAGTGTTAGTGAGAGAGAGACAGGAAAGTAGGGGAGGAGGATATGTAGGAAAGGGTCATGAGTGGGATTCGAACTCATGACCTCCACATTGGGACTGTAGCCCTGTACATGGGACGCCAGCTCAACCAGGTGAGCTATAGTGGCGCCCCTATTTCCTCATTTCTATCATCATCATGATCTCACTGATTGTTTGCTGTTTTAATGTGAATTGATTAGTTGATCACTGAACCCCAAAACCCAGCAGTGAGTTTGAAAG
>NW_007578100.1:200033-210385 GCF_000690725.1 Stegastes partitus | reverse complement strand
GGAGAGAACCCACGCTGCACGGGGAGAACATGGAGACTCCACGCAGAAAGATCCGACGACCTTCTTGCTGCGAGGCAACAGTGCTAACCACCGCTCCACCCTGCAGCCCCGCCCTTGAACTACACTTCATCAAATCAAAGCTTTGTGATATTTCTTCAAAATTACTTTATTCTGCAGGTCTTACTGAAAGTTAAGCCAAAATAAAGTGTTTAAAGTGTGTAAAAAAAAAAAGAAAAAGAAAAAGTTTGTATTCAACCATGAAGCCACGACGGACACAGCTGTGACCAACAGTCATGTAAAATTCTGGGATTTTTCAGCTGAACTGCAGGCTGTGTTTACAAAAAGCAGTCAGGAGACAATTAGTGGAAACAAATTACAAGTGTAAGTAGTAACATATGTATAGTATGTAGAGTATGCTTTTTGTTCTTCTTAGTATTGTTAACACCTGTGGGGTTTTGGAAAAATGTCATATATGTTGATAGTATAGGAATCAAAAAAGGAATCTGTTTGTTTTCTCATGTTTATAATATTATAGCTGCATAAAAAGACATTTCTGAGTTCCCTCTACTTCAGCCATAGCTGGGCTGTTTCAATAGAGGTTGGGGTTCAGGAGGTTCATCTTTTGTGAACAACAATTTGTTTTCCCAAACTTAAATAATTTGCAAATTCTAATTAAAAAAACATTTGCCTTTGTAAATACAGTACAGAACACGTCCATTACATCACTGGAACACAGAGTCCTAAAGTCATTCACTCAGCTCCAATGTCCTCATTCACAGCGCGCCGCATTATCAGTGGTGCAACAACAACATAGACATTCATTAGGTTGTAAATTACGCAGCCTCTTAAGAAACACTTGCCGCCGTCATTAACCTCATTCAGTGTCCTTATTGTCACCGCAGCCGAGCAGCAGCCATCCCTCCCTACAGCTTGTATTATGTTGCGGTGCAGGTATAGAAATGAGAATAAAATTTCCCACCTGCTCTCCCAAACAGGCTGCTCATGGTATCCGGTATCATTTCACCAAACCTCGCCAACAAAACCAACCATATCTCTGTTCACTCACCGGGTTCGCATACGCAGGTGTGGCGCTCCCATTGGTCGGCGCAGCGGCTGTGAGCCGGACAAGGAGACGAGACGCAGGGATTCCCGACGTTACATCCGGTCTCCACTTTGACGGCTCTGGACGGGCGAGGCAGGGCGGGAGAGTCCGGCCGAACACCCAAACGAACACCCTAAAGATGGAGACGTGGAGTGTTACAGTCAGATTTATTCATTTATCCAAAACCTGTCAATCCCAGACTCATTTCTTGGCTCATTTTCATCCCTCATGTGATAACATTTAAAGCCCTCCAACCACCTGCATGCCCGTCTGTCAATAAATATTAAAAATCTAACCCATCCATCCTCACCTGTATGCATCCTCTTATCCCGTTCTGAACCTCTCCGGAGCCGAGCACTCCTCCCACATGCAGATGTTTCACCTTCAAACCATGAATCTCATTTCCCACTATCACCGTACCCTAATGAGGAGAGAAAAGAGGGACAGATGGAGACAGGAAGGGCAAAGATTATTATTATTAATAGCGGTGTGCAAACTCAAAGGCTGGACAAAGATACACAAGAGGCACTTCAAATACCATTATGTGACAGCGCAGGAGACCTCTGTAATTTATTTGGTGTGAAAATATTAGAAATAAATGGCTTGAAGCATAAAAAAAGCCCTGTCACAAACGAGTAAAGAGATCATCAACAAGGACAAATTGTTATTTTATTTTTCTGAAAATGGTATTTTCTAAACCTCTCAATGAGGTTATTATGGGGCTTCCAATATGTCAGTCAAACAGGACGGGAAGAGAACATGATTGAGCGAAATGATTGACTCCATTAAAGAAAAGAAAACAGTAACATGCAATCAGCGCAGAGAAGGTCACCGCTCAGCTGATAACACGTGCGAAGCGATCTTGACAAACCGGCTCGGCTCGCGAGAGGCACGAAAACGAAACCAGTGAGCTCTTGTTCATCACTGTTTCAGCAGCAGGCGCCAAAATAGAGGGTGAAACATGTCTGATAAAAGCTGCACACGTGCCAAACCCCTTTCAGAGGCAGTTAGCGTTTAATTGGCAGCTACCACGTTTAATAATTTTGTGTTAAAAAATGTTTTCGGCGCCGTTCGCTCAGTGCGCCACTTGATGCACTTTGAAGAGGAGCCTGGTGAACTGCAGCAACAAGATGAAAGACGTTACTAGCGGGCGGATGAGTTAAGAATTAAAACAACATAAAAACACGGCAAAAATTGTTTGTTTAAACCGAGCCGAAGATGACGATAAGACAACTGTGAAGTGTGTGCTTTTTCTGTGCTCGTGTTACTGTTACGTAAATGATGTGTAGCTCATACCTTGTGCACACATCCAGCACACATCATCCAGTACAATCTGACACAATAATCCACTGGAGATTAGGGAAACTAGGATTAGCAGAGCCACATCTTGGAGAGTCTGAGGCTATGCAGGGATGTAGGAAAGCCTCTGCCCCAGCGGTGAGCCCGCCTTCGAAGTCACTTGGATCTTTTTACCAATATCAGAGCCAACTGGGCATGCTCAGTTTCACAGAGCACAACTGGATGCTGCTGTGGAACCAGGACATTCTGAGGACATTCTGATTACAAGTGGGCTACTAGAACAAGACACAGCAGGCCCAATGAAAGAGGATACGCACACAACAAATGTGGGAAACTCCAACGTCCACGCTGACTGAGGAGCAGCTGGTAGCCCAGAGCTCATACATCAGGAAGATACTATCACAGCTGGAACTGGAGAGGCTCCAACAGATCAGGAACCAAGCAGCAAGGACATACTGGGCCAACAGTGCAAAGCAGCTGAGGAAGTAGATGCTACATTACCACCACCAAAGGAGATGCTATGCTCACTACTCCCAGTTACCACCATCATGGAAACCAGTGAACTCATATGTGAGACTGCACCTGGAGTCCTGGACATACTTGGGTATAGGATCAAAAATTCAACATGCAGACAAGGTTGGAAGCCCAAAGAGACCTTAGTTGGCGAACAGAAGTGTGTCTTGAGAAACTGGTCCTGGATGGTTAAAAAGTTCAACAAGACGTCCACAAGTGAGGCTCTGGAGACGGCCAAACAAAGACTCGACTGAAGATATACACCAGAGAAGCAGAGGCTAAGAGAATAAAATGTCCTCCAACGACCCAACCAGGATGCATCCCAGCTGCATGGGAACAACAGCACACCGATAGACTGAGCAACACTGGAAGAGCATATTGGAGAAAGCACCAACAGCAAGCGGCTGATGGCCCTAAAAGCACCTCATCACAAAGCCAGACCTCCAACAATGAGTCTAAAGCATGAGGAGCTCCACAGCACCAGGACCTGACACGATCCACTCCTACTGGCTGAAGAACCAAACAGCGCTCCATGGTCGACTGGCAGCACCAAGGGAAGTGTTGCTAACAGCAGGCACCCATCCAGACTGGCAGGACAATCCTGACTGTGACGCACCCCCATAAGGCACAACACCTTAATACTACCAGCCGATAACCCGCCTCTCCACGACATGGAAGCTCCTCTAAAGCATCACAGCAGCTGGAGCAGGAACATGAGTCAGCACAAATGCACAACTATGGGAAACAGCACCAAGACTCTGGAAGAAACACACACTGCATTATAAATCGTTGAATTTATTTCTCTACTTACTCTTCTTCTTTCTTCTACATAGATATCACAACCTCCTGTCTGAACAGAGCTGTAAACATCCCCACACACACACACCATACACATGTAAAAACCACATGTACACTCATTTTAGTGTTAACCTGAGTTATGTATGTATTTATATGTGCCATTATGTTCCACCCCTGTGTTCTACTAATTACTTTTGTTCCATGTCCTCTCATGTCTTATTTGTATTTGTGTTTGTATACGTATTTGTCAGAGATCTGTGGTGTCTTGGTGGTGGAAAGGAAGCTTATGGGAAATCCAAGGAAACAACGGGGGTTGGGAGGAAATAATGGTAAGAAATGACAAGATAGTAAGATAAGAAGGTTAATCCCACATTTTAACTTGAGATTTGACATCTTGGAGGCCAAAAGCAGCAGGTCAGAATTTACATATATATCACTTAGTTGTGTCTTCAACTCCTGAATGACTTGGAACAAGTGGCAAAAATGTACTCATTTCAAAATCTCCTTGAAAACTCGCTAAATTTTCTTCATAGTAGAGAGGTGATCTGCTGAAATTGTGCTTTGAAATACTAGTTTGTGACAGTTTTTCAAGCATTGCTGCAGAATATATACAGAAATTATTGGCAGGTAAATAAGATAAATGTTATTATTACGATAATCAGCTGATAATTACATGTTATAATGTGGCACATGGCTGTAATGTAAGAGGTCCATAAAAGCACCTGCTGACTGCTTCAACCATAGCTGGTGCGCTTGTCATGCCAATACTAAGAAAGCATGCTTATTTACCTCTTATGCATTTCTAAGATTAATATTATTGGTGATTCTTGGTTGATGTTGGCCACAATTAACCAATAATTATCAGCTCCTAAATTCCATATTGGTACATCTACAGTTTCGTGCCAAATGCAGAATCTTTCCTGTATCGATGAAAACCTGATTTCAACACTTAAAATGAGTTCACGTGTAACTGATCTGCTTTCTCTCCTCTGCGGTTTTCTCCTTCACCGTTCTGGCTCACAGCAGTATGAGTTAGAGGTCTGCGCACATGGAGATGTTTTGGATTAAAGCATTTCTTGCCTCCGTCCACACTCAGTGCTTCAAAATTCCAATTAGTGAGATCTCCAGTGATTAGACTGAATAATGTTGTCCGTCAGACTCGCTGCAGATTTCAAACTGCCAAATTAAATCTAAACCCAGAATTATAGATGACTTTTTCAGCCAATTAAGGTTGCGAAACCGCTTTGGGTCGTGATTGAAAAAAAAAAAAACAGCAGAAAATTAATTGTTCATGGAAATTAAGTCCTATTGATTTAGTGGAGCAGATATGATGAAAACCTTGTTGTTCATTTACAGCTGTGCTTGCAGACTTCTAAATCCTACATTTACACTATTTTAATAGCATTTTGTGACTTCAATTTGCTGCCCTTGAAAACTCCACTCCATCATCTGCCTCTAATTGTGAGGTCTTAGCGCTACAACATTAAGTCTGTTTACTTTTGGATTTCTGTCATCTCCGTTACCTGATAGAGTCCAAAGTCAAGCCGCAGCGTGGCGACGTATCGCGTCTCGCGGCCGCTGCGGACATCTCGCAGCTCCAGCTGGAGGTCGTGCCACCGGCCGTCTGCCACTTGAACCTGATCCAGCCGCAGACGCACCGGTCTGGTCGAACCGCGGGTCACCGAGAACACCAGCTGACCATTTATCACCTGAGACAGAGATGCGAAGCCAAAGAGCAGAGGGAAAACAAGAGAAAACGAGCAAATTATTCACTACAAACTGTATATGTATGATTGTGCATGACCCTGTTTCTGTCAAGATCCTGCTGTATTAAAGCTCTCTATGGATGTAGCATGTGACATTTAAACTATACACACACAATACATGTACATTTCCAAAGCAATACCAGCATTTTTGTGAGTTTAGTCTCATATAGTGGCTAATAATTTACTAAAACACGGAACAAATGAGCCACCAGTGCAACTCCCATCATTGGTTTGTGCCAACCAGGTGAGATTTGGCTGAAAATGTGTAGCCATGACTAAAAAAATACAACCAAATTGTTTATGGTGTGACTTATGGAGGTAACCTTAGCTACAGGTCTTTCCATGGAGATGCTTTAATCTTTGAAAAACTGTACCATAAGGTTTAAATTACAATATTATGAAGAGCTGAGTCACAATCGTCATTATTCTTCTCTGTCTCTCGTCTCCATTGTAATGACTTTCATTCCTGTTTACACCTATTTTATCATGTTGTTTAAAGCAATTGTGTGTTTTATTATTGCAGGTAATTGGAGTGATGGCAGGATTTCCACAACAACAGTTATCTCAATCATAGTCTCGTTTGTTAATATGCAAATTTATCCCCCAAAATTTGCCCAATGCTAATGGTCCAATAAACTCTAGTGCAGACGTTAATGGAAACAGATGAGTGCTGGTGTGTGTGTGTGTGTGTGTGTGTGTGTGTGTCCGCCCACCTGGAACAGCAGGCTGGTGTACTGTCCGGCCTGGGCCTGCAGCAGCGTCCCCTCCCTCGCTCTGGTCCTGAACACCAGGCCCAGGTACCAGGGCGTGGAGATGGTCACGTCGTTCTTCAGGTCCCACCAGAGGGCGCTGTTACCCAGGAAGCGGTGTGGGTGTGGCATCACTGAGGGGGAAAGGTGAGAGAGAAAAAAACTGCGAATAAAAAAATACTGCAACATCTTGAACAGCGGAAAGGTGTCATTGTTCACAGAACCCTGACGAAGCTAAGATGCTAACCATGGGCGCATGATTATGTTTTAACAATGGGGGAGTGAACTTGGAAAGATACATGATTGGTGAGAGGTAGGGGCGTCCTCCATCGGAAAGAGAACGTCATTTAAAGCACATTTTCTGCATTTTTACCCCTTTGATGTCTGTCCTCTTTGGCACTTTATTATTTGTTTTTCTTCGTGTGAGACGATGGAGACCATGTAAAAGTGTGAACTGGTCCATACATAAGAGTCGGCAGCCTTGTTGGTAGCAAACCAACCTCTACAAAATTACGTTCCTGTACAACTAAACTTCATTCTCAGTTGCTTTTTTGGGGAAATATATTTTCTGTTGGATTACATTCGTTGGTTCCCTATCACAAATATATTTAAAATAAACATGGTGGGGGGGTGCATGGTGGCTCGGTGGTTAGCACCATTGCCGGTTCGCGTCCCAGTTAGGACGCCCGGGATGTTTCTGCATGGAGTCTCCATGTTCTCCCCATGCAGCATGGGTTCTATCCGGGTTCTCCGGCTTCCTCCCACAGTTCAGAAACGTGTCGAGGTTAATTGGTGATTCTAAATTGTCCGTAGGTGTGAATGTCAGTGTGCTTGGTTGTCTGTCTCTAAGTGTAGCCCTGTGATAGACTGGTGGGACAGACTCCAACCCCCCATGACCCCAGTGAGGATTAAGCGGTGTACAGATAATGGATGGATGGATAAACATGGTAGCTCTATATATTCAGATGAAGATTTGTCACCCTAAAACTCTATTAATGGAAAGAGTTGTATTGTAACCCAAACCATAATGTTTTTCTCAACCTAACCAAGTAATTTTGTTTTTTAAATTTACCCAAGCTTCTAACATGTACTTATCATGACGGTGTCAGCCCAACCATTATATTTTACTAAATCTAACCACATAACTTTGGTGCCTAAACCTAACCAAAAGGCAAATAAAATCTGAAAGCAAACAATGAGTGACACTGAAACTCAAGACTAGGAATAATGTTCCAACATGGGATACAAACCCTGGCCCCATGAATGAAAGTCCTGTGCTGACTCATACCTTCATTCTCTCCTCAAACCTATTTACATGAATTTTATGGCTCTTTTAAACTGGAAACCTTTCCTAGAACACCAAAGGTGAGAAAACATGTTTGTTTTAAAGCAAATTGTACATTTAAAATGTACATAAGAATGAGTGCAGCTGCATAGGAACCAGATTGTGGTTAGTAGTCTGACTGGTTTAATTAAAAAACATCCCATATTCACAGATAAATCCTGTCCAATCCATAAGATAACATCTGGTGGTTTGGATGGCAAAGTTAAGTAGCATTGTCTTGTAAATCAGTTCAACCCTTCAGCAACAGCACAATCTACCTTTTAGAGTTTACCTGGAGTCTGTGGACAAAGCTGGTTTATTTAACATACACTAGCCTACATTCCAAGAGGTGGTTCCAAAAATATGTGACTGTTCTAGGACTTGTTCTTATATGTTGCTGAAAATAGCAAAATAATCATTAATACAAACTGCCTGAATATACTCACTTAATTTAGGGATAAGCTTTTTAAAGCTGGGTAACAAAACCATAACTTTGCGCCCACAAATTGAATTATCCTGATATATTTGCTCTATTTGCTCAGAGGACCTTTATTTTATTTCATATGATTTGATTTTAAATACGTTATCGATCCCTTTATCCCCTTGAGCTCGTTAGGAACCTCTACCCCATCATTTTGCATCATTCCCAAACTGTCTCCTCTCTTAATTCCTCCTTCATTTGTTTCCTTACTATTGCTGATTATCAAATAAAAGCATAAAAATAATTACTTAATCTGATAAATAAGAGACAAGCCACATCACAGGGATGTTGTTGTGTTGTACTGACAGACTCACAAGGACAAAACGAGTCCGTGTGAACATTTCTTTCCCGAGATCAAAAGAAACAACTGAGTTTTACCCCACAAGCACATTTTTGCTGCATGATTTCCCCTCAGAGTTGGACATCTGTGCTCGCAATCAAGACATGTCAGTAAACACAAAAGAGTGAAGCTCATCTTGAATCCACCTGGACTGCAGCAAGTCCACCCATGTGTGAGGAATCACTCCAGGTTTGTGTTGGTTCAATTATACACAGGAAATAAAGGCTTCCAGCTTGTACCTCACATGTTAGCTTTAGTGTGTCTTTGTGATTCTTCCTTTTCTTTAGTTTCACTTCTTTTCTTTACATTCACGTAGGTCCACACTCTCCCAACCCTGAACATGTATTTCTACGTTCACCTTCTTCCCTTACTGCAAAAAAAAAAAAACCTACAGCTGTGATGGATCAGCACTAAAATGAGAAAGAAATACTCAAAGGGTTTAAAAAATGCTGAAGAGCAGAGTGGGGCGTGAATGACATAGCACTTCTGAATCTGAACTACTGCTGCAGTGCAGTCTGCTGGAATTTAACCAGTGTTTAAAATCACAAATATCTTTATTAAGGTGAAACGTGTCACCTTGAGCATTTTCACATTAAGTCATTAAGCCTCTGAAAGGCACGTGTTTAAAAAAAATGACACCATTCATCTGAACTAGAAACTAAAATAAAGAAGAATGAATGAAAGATTTATTGGATTTTTTTAACCAACGGTCCAACGAACTTGTTTCATTGAAAAAAAAAGCCAAATCTGAGCCTGAAGTTGTGATATTCCTTCAAAATCTTTACACCTCATTTTTAAAAATCACCAAAAATGAACCATTTGCCTTAACAAGATTGTGTTAAAATAAAAATAAAAAATCTGCACTGCTCAATGCAACTGAGAACCAGCTGTCACCAACAATCCCATTATTAAAAACAACATTTTAAGCTGAACTGGTGGCTCAAATAAAAAATGGAACCAGTAAAAATATCTATAATAGGTAAAGCTGACTTGTTTTTTTTCTAGTAATGTCTTACATGGTTATTTTGTAAAATAAATAATCAAAGAAATTCTCCTTTTTTCTCTCCTTTTGTATTATTTACAGCATTAAAACTTTGTTAAACTTTACAAAATGCATTTCTCTCTCCATTTTAGCCACAGTGGTTCTATTTCCATTGAGCTGCAGGACTTTGTTTTCCAGTAAACAGAGAAGGAACTGCTTGAGGTTCAGAGGGTTAATAATTCCAAAACTGCTACCTGGAGCATTTTTAAAATTGGCACATTATCAACTAATTAATGAGGCAGTAGTATAATCACCACCAGCAAACAAAGGTCTCTGAAGTTCACACCTGTTTTTCTGCATTATGTAAAAACATGACCAGTCTGATCCCCGCCGGCGTGAAAAGCGCAAACCGCTGCTCGTGTCACCTCGTCTGTTACTGATAATTACAGCAAAGTGGCCCGATAGAAGTGACACTGTTAAAGGTTGCCGTTACTGTAGTTATGCACAAAGTGGGAATGAAAGCAGGATCTCACCGTGGCTGCAGTCCTTCCCTCCGTATCCCAGCGGGCAGTCGCAGGAGAACGTCTCCCAGCTCACCCTGCAGGTGCCTCCGTTCTGGCAGGGGTTGGACTTGCAGAAGGGCAGTTTGGCGCTGCAGCCTGCAGGAAGCAACATGGTGGTTTACAAAAACGTAATCACTCTAATGTTTGTTAATCACAACATGGCTGATAAATCATGAAACCGCAGCTGCGTGAAGCGGTCTTTGGATACCAATGTGCACAATCAGAGGTGATTCGTCTTTAAAGGCCACACATCATCAAGACCGTGACGAAAACATGAAGCATCACTGTGTGGGTTCTTTAAAATGTTACTGAAATTATTAGTGTTCCTGAGTTTCACACACATTACTGAGGTAAGAGACTGTAGGAACTGCCACAAAAACCACATTACAGTATAGTGTATTTTTAGGATTATTGCAGGTAAATCCTTTAATCTAC
>NW_007578100.1:179655-199447 GCF_000690725.1 Stegastes partitus | reverse complement strand
ACCAATGTGGTTTGCAGTTTATGGCACATAACACCTAAAGAGATGCTTCAATTAATATCCTATTATCAGTTAATAATCACAGGAACACGCTTATTTTTATAAAGACAAAAAGTTTGGTAGCAAAACCATAACTTTGCTCCTATATATTGAATTATGTCAATGCATTCGCCCCCACTTGCTTCCCTGTTCACCTGAGGAACTTTATTTTTGTTTCATTTGTTTTTAAATACCTAATGGCACAAAGGCAAATTCCCTTTTTGCATTTCCAGCTTATTAGACACTGATTTCATTGCACATCATTCCCAAACTGTCTCTTTTTCTATTGCTCTTAATCAAATAAAGACATAAAATAAAAGAGAAACGACAATTTAATTAAGTAAATAATGTTACACCGCAGAGATGTTTAAAACGTTAAGGATAACTGTGTGTGTTCTTGAAAACAACACTTGAGTTTTATATGAAACATTAGTTTGGTAAGAATTGCTATCATATTGTTGTGTTTGTAGGATTATTACAGGTAGATCCTTTAATTTATATACATCATACCATTTTCAGGTTTAGTCATCTGAAGGCTGCTTATCTGAAGATATGGCCTTTTTATAGGCAGTTTATAACCAATAACACCAAAACAAATGCTTCAAATTAATTCTAATGTTGTGTTTCTGACAGTAAACGTGTTTAGCAGCGCTAACCGGGAAGAGTTCCATTGTTGGCGATGAATCCGGCCAGATCCAGCGGCTTGCTGTCGATGTGCAGCTCCTTCATGCAGCCGATGAACTCTCTGGTGCCGAAGGGGAAGTTGTCGGGCACGTTGGGGACCCCGCCCAGAAATAAGGGACCAGTCAGATCCAGAGACCTGAGGAACCAGGAAGAAAAAAGGGTTAAAGACGGAACGCGGGATTAAGAGAGGAGGAAGGAGGGTAAGAAAATGCAGAACATGGGAGACGAAGGGATTAAAGGAACCCAGATTAAACGTGTCATCAGAGGTGGATGTCAAACGGAACAAGAATCTGAGAACAACAGTCGAGGAGGATGACGATTGTATGTGTTTTTTATTTGAGGATAACAGCAGACGAGGAGAGAAATTGAGAAGAAGGTGACAGATGGAGAGGCAGATGAACAAACGGGAGATTAAATACGAGTTACGGCGAATGTCTGGAGAGACGAGGTAAAGGTGGATGACAAGGCAGAGCGAGAAAAGAGACGCTGGATGTTTGGTGGAGGAGATGAAAAAAACAGCGAAAGGGACACGTGGATGCAGCTCGGGAGGCAGATGAACAAACAAGAGATTAAGCGTGAGTTATAGGAAGCGTTGAGACGGAGCCGGATGACGAGACAGATGGAGGACGTGGGGGAATGAAGCGGGGGGGAAATGTGAGGAGGAAGAAACAGCAAATGACAGTCGCAGGGGCCACACGAGAGAGAAAAAACAAGAAACAGTTGTCATTCTCAGAGCATTATCCTTTTTTTTTTAGTGAGCGTTTTGGTTTTTTTTCCCCCCTCTTTCGGATCGCTTCGCATTCTAGAATACGAATGGAGGGGCGAGAGATGGCAGGGTGGAACAAAACAAGAGACTAAGTGCAAGTTACCACAAATATCAACAGTCATTAGAAAAGGAGACTGAGTCAGAGGAGGGAGAGCTGCTAATGGAGAAATGAAAAAGGAGCGGATGGAAGAGAGTGTTGAAGTGTTTGGCCTTCGTCTTTGATCCGTCTTCTCTCTTCTCGGCTCCGCTGAGTGCTGACAGAACACAGCCAACGTGATTACAGCTTTCAGAGGCGAGGCCAGACATCAGCGCCGTGACAGGCCGCTTTCTGAGAGCATGTGTGTGTGTCTACAGACTTTGTGTATGTGGAGAGGCAGCAGTCGAAAGAAAACACAAAACTCTGACAAGGTCAAATAGAGCAGACAATGCGATGGAGTGCATTTTAAAAACAGACGATTTGAATGTTTCGGTCGCAGAGCCGAGAGGAGAGTAAACGAAGAGAGATGAACGAGCCAAAGAGGAGAAAAGATGCAGCATCAAAGCCTCATTAAAGCCTCGGGTCTCCATAGATTTCCTCTACAGTCACCTCAACACCCTGATCGCTCGCCTGAAAATCCTCTGCAACAGATTTCAGAAGTTTGAGCAGGGTTTTATCAGATTAGGCTGCTTTAATCTGCACTAAATCATGTGCAACAGCTACTTTTCATTTTGTAATTTCGGTGTTTCTGATCAGCGAGACTCGAGCAGTCAGTTAAGTGAAAGCAGACATCAGAGACAAGCAGCTGTGACAGCGAGCGCACGAATTAGTTTGGGGAATCGGACGTAGAAAACATGTCGATATGACTAAGAGCTAACGGGAAAATCAACGAGAGGAGCTGCTGGGAAACATCTCCTCCAGCAATTATAGTTATTGACTCTAAATGCTGAAAATGTCCACAGATAAACCGCAGTGACACTGTTTATTCTGCAGGCTAATTAAATATCTGCGAATATAGAAACGCTTCCACCGATCACGCTGCATGATTTACCTTTCGACTCCTTACAGTCTAACATCCTCCGTGTTCAGGCAGCTGCCAGCTGGCCGCCGCGTCGCCGCACAGCTTTATTGGTTTTCTACTTAGTGAAAAGTGCCTTTGAATATCTGCTAAGCCTCCGATCAGTCACAGATTGCGTGTAATGAAAGTTGTCTTTGCGAAGACGCTGGCAAACACCAGCCACAGCTCAGGGTCAGTGACTGCTCACAGCCCAAGAGATCGATGGAACAAATTTACCTTTTTGAGTCACAGTTATTCTTCAATCATAAATGTCAGAAGTTAAGTCTTTCCAAATGGCAGCACGCAAGTCAAAAGTTAAGTTTATGGTATTTATGATGCTAAGCAACAATGTTACTGGAATATTGTGTCGTTAACTATGAAGACTTAAACTTAAAGGCCCCCTCTAGTGAAAATGAAGCTTTTACTTTCACCTTAGTAATTTAGTAATACGGTGTTTTTTATGTGCTGGAAGACATATCAGGAGCATAATAAGCTTGTACCTGAGCATTTCCACCTTGGAGCTTAAGCGCACTGATGTTCGTCTTAAAAACACTGATTTAAACTTTGCAGATTTTCTACATAACAAACGTAAAGAACCAAAACTTTCAGCTTGCAGGATGGGATCGTGTGCATCATTATTCTTCTTCAGAATCATTTTCAAGTTGGAGTATTTATAGCGGGGCTGCAGGGTGGTTCAGTGGTTAGCATCGTTGCCTCGCAGCGAGAAGGTCGCCAGTTTGCATCCCGGTGAGGACACCCAGGATCTTTCTGCATGGAGTCTCCATGTTCTCTCCGTGCAGTGTGGGTTCTCTCCGGGTTCTCCNAAATGCTCCACCTTTGTTCATATTTTAAATTACGTCTTGAAAACATCTTTTGAGCGTTAGTTTGAGAACGCTGGAGTTTGAAGATGAAACTTTAAGATGCAAATGTGTTTGACTGAGTGCAGAACAGTGCAGTGCTGCTTCACATTATCCCCTTATTGAAGGCCACTTTGCATTTGTTGAAAGGAAACAGATCATACTTTATTCCCAGTCTTCCCACCTAGTTTGGGAATTTTAAACCACAAACTGCCACCGTGGCCGCCAACATTTCCCTACATAGAAGTCATCGCACTGTAGAAATGCTAACAAAAAACCTGTCAAGTGCTCGTAAAGTGTGCTTTTCTTCAAGAAAGAAACCCTCTAATCATATATGAAGCCTCGGCTCACCATCGCTGTCCAAATGGTGGCTGCAGATCAATGCAACAAATCACATGTTGTGCTTTAACACTCCAACAATGCTCATTTGTCGACAAATACCGCCACCGTTAAGTCTCGTAGCAACCGCTCCGACGGTGGCCGCGTCAGCCTAGCAACAACCCCATGGGCAACATCGCCTTAGCAACTATCATTAGACGACATCGCCCATGGCAACCATCCCATAGCCCCCCCGCCTGACCGCTCTGAAGGACCACTTCAGATCTCCCATTGACAGCCACTCGGCATGTGAAGAAGGCGAAGGAGCGGCGCAGGGAAAGACGGTGGACGAAAAAGACGACGATGGACGAAAAAGACGACGGTGCTAAAATAAAGTAGGAATGGCTGACCTTTGTTCTAACATCAGCATCATATTTATTCCTCAGTAACTCAAACAAATCAATTGTAATGAAAGGCCGCATTAACTCATGTGTATCTGCAGGTCAATGTGGATCAATGATCGCTTCATTTGGAGATTTCAAACTGAAGCAGAGAAAAAAAACTCAGAGAAGCTTAAAAGCCTTTGCAACAATCCAGGAGCGAGCCTGATTTTGAGCACCGACAAGATAGAAATCCACGACTTTATTTATGTTTTGATGCATTAAGTGAAGCGTTTGAACTTTCTGCACTAATGGACTGGCTCGGTAGCTGCTATATCACTTTAAATGAAAGTTCTGGCCCCTTTTATAGAAATAGAATGAGGTCACCATCCTATGGAGCCTTTCCTGAAACATTCAAGACTGAAAGCATGATCAGATGTAAGATAAGAACAAGAGAGAAAGCAAATGAGATGTTACTGAAACCAGTAAATTGACAGATGAAAGAGGAGCGATGGAAAGAAACCGCAGTTCTCTCGCTGGAGAGAGGTGGAAGCAGCAAAGACAGACGAACCCATGAATAATAGGATCGATCCCTGAGACGGAGATGAGATAAATAGATTAAAGCGAAGAGGAGAGAGACTCTGCGAGAGGAGAGAACTGAGAATCAGAGAGGAGTGCTTATGGATCTCTGAGAGAGACGAGATGGGAGGCAAGAGAAAGGAAACGAGGAGAGGAGGCAGAAAAATCCAAACGGAAAACTGAAAGTCTTCTCAGCCTACTCACGTCAACGAGATGGAGAGGTGAAATCTCTGTCGGAGGCCCCGGAACATGGCGAAGGATTTGGGTTGGAAGGACCGAGCGGTGACGGTGCAGTACGGACGCTCGTAGCCTCCGGCGGGACACTCGCAGCGGAAACCTCCACCTGAAAGCTCCCGACACGTTCCTCCGTTACGACAAACGCCTGGAACACACCTGCCCTGCCGCCGGTCGAACTCACACCGGTCACCTGAAAACAAGAAATGACATGTATGGATTATTTCAACTTCTATCGACCGTCATTACAAATTCCAACAACACCGCTACAAAAAAGGGCCAACAGTCCTATAATCTGTCATGTGACTCCGTAGTAGTAAAACTAGTAACAACAAATAAACAAACAAACAAACAAAATAAAACAACTATGCTAAACTTTAGCATTACAGCTACACTGTAAAAACAAGTCCAGTGACAGGTAACGGCAAAAACAGCAAAAAAAAAAAAAAAAGCAAAAGCAAGACCTTTCCATTTCATGTTTTGCAGACAAACACTTGTTTTACTTATTTTTCTTGATTTATTACAATCAAACACCTAAAAAAAAACAGACAGACCTTAAACTTCTTCAGTAAACAGCTGTATTTTACAGATCTGGCCTAAATTATTATGACTAAACACCTTCAATAGAGGTGTTAACACATTCTTAAGACTGTTAAATAACTGTTTTGGAGGACAAATAAAGTACAAGCCACTACCGATTCCAAAGCTTTTTTGTTTGATTTAGTTTGATGAAAATTTACAATGTTAACCAGTTTTTCAGAAAAAGTCTGCAAAGCCCTTCAGGAGGAGTTTAAAAACCAAAAGAGTTTTTTTTCAAACACTAAATACCTTAATTAAATATTCATAGGACAGAAAAATAGCAGCCGTGAGAGCACGGTGAGGCGACAAAGTAATTAGATTACCTGAAAATTGCAGGGAACAGTATTAATGTCATTATCTATTCATAAAACTCAATATAAAGAGATGTGTTTCATTTCAGATAATTATCGTTATTTTATGTAATTTTCCTGTAATTTAGGGTGGAAAAATACAGTATATATATTTATATATATATATAACATCTCAACATATTTTAAATAAATGAAAACGCCTGAACATTTGTCATTCAATCAGGTTGTATTTTTACTGTATGCACATACTAATTAGATCTGAACACTTTCAGCTCTCTTTCCTGTGCTAATACTAAAATGTTTAAGCCAAAAAAAAAAAAAAGCCACATTTCTTTTCGGTACCCGGGCAGTTCTCAAAGATTTCAGGCGATTAATATTCACCAGCTCTGACCTCACTGCACTCACTGGCAAGTCCATCAAAACAAACAGACGCTGTGCAGCCGAGCGTGGCTCAGACCGACAGGGCTTCACTTTAAATTCCAATCAAGTTCCTGTGATTTACACGACGGATTTAAATTAGATAAAATATTATCTTAATTTTAATAGTCCGCTGATGAAGCCATAAGAAAGTCATGCTTGAAGTTAAACGATGCTCTAGAATGAGCCGTTACCAAAGACATACCAGGAACACAATGTTTTCACCCTTAATGTAAGTTAGTGGAGCAACATTTAATGTGTGGTAAAATTCTCTTCTCGTGTTTTATGTCCCACATCAAAAATGCACTTAGTTTTAATTTACAGCTGTTTCAAGTGCACAGCTTGACTCCCTTATTAACCCTTTACTTGTGGCTTTTAGGATTTAAAGAGGATGAAAACTCTNGAAAAACTATTAAATATGTAACTTTAGGATACAAAGACGAGTTTTAACCTCAGATGGAGTTTAAACGTTTAAACTACGACTACAACTGCTTTTGACTTTCTTGGCAAAATGATTACGGCAAAAGATCATTTTGTTGATACTATAGTTTATTTAGAATGTTATGAGGCTAACTAGAAATACATAAAGTAAAATCCAGGTTCTGGGTTCATACTGCAGGTTGTATTTCAGATTTACAGGACATGTGCTCTGACTGCACCTGTAACTGTTTTGTTGTACCAGATGTAGGACCAGATGAATCATTATCATTTAAGTATCCTATTAGATAACTTGGGGCCATCGTTAGTAATGCCTTCAGGCAGCTATTTTAGACCAGGTTTCTATCCAAATGAATGAAAAGAGAGGAATGCCTGAAATTTGAATGGTTGTTGCAACATGAAAGCTTCATAAAATCAGCAGCAGAGAAATCTGGTTAGAAAATACTAAAAAGTTTGGTGACTTTGCCCTAAAATACATTTCTCCAGTTTTTTGTTTGTGTCAGAGCAGCAGCACAGCTGGATATTTAGTGCTTGGGTTGTTACAAAGCAGAGATTCTGCCTTTTTGAGGGACATTTTTCATGCAACCAGCCATCTTCGGCACCACTTTCCATTCAGGATTCGTGAAAAGTCGCCCTTTCAAAACAGAGAAACAGTAAAGACGCAGCGAATAAAAGAAGATGAAGAGCTGACAGAAAGAGAAACTCACTTCTTGCTGCTGGTCTGTTTGCCCTGCGCCGCGCAGCTATAATTTCCGAGCTGCGTTCCGAAGCGGAGCGACAGCGACGTATCGCAGTCATCAACGCTGACCACAGCAATCTTCTCATCCGACGGACCCTGAGCTTCACCGCTCATACTGCGCTTGGGCTGAACACACATACAGACAAGATTGAGTCCAAAGAAACAGAAAACGTCAAAATAAAAAAAAAAAACCACCATGACACCAGTCAACATGCAAGAACAGCATTTACTAAACCTAGAGGTTAAATCACTGCAATCAGACACTCCACCACCAAGAGAACAGGTTCAACACATTTACACTGCTACTGTGCAGTTGGTTAGGAAGAGAAGGGGGAAAATCTGAGTTAGTAGGATAAGAAATAACAACATGTGGGGAAGAAAACAAAGCAGACAGAGACAGTGAACACACTCACTCTTCACTTACTGGCTGCAGGTGGAAGAAGAACAGAAAAACAAAGGAGGAAGGAACTGAGGGGTAAAGGAGTGTATGTGCACCCTGACGCACACTCATACTCACATAGCGTATAGCTGGCTGAGGGAAATGAAAGAACATGAAGAAAATTAAAGGAGATGTGCGGCATGAATAAAACGGTGACGAGCAAACGCCCACGTATTGGCAACAAACGCCTGAGCTCAAAGTGCAAAGTCGGCACGAGGAACTATTGTGCATCAGAAGCACAAATAACAACAAACTGTGAGAATCAGCTTCAACAGATCTCTCATCAAACAGGCATCCGCAAATGGAAGATCAAACGTGGAGTCAAAATGGTTGGAAGAAAAAACACAAAGGCGCTGAGGCGTGGGCCCACCTTGTTGTAGTAGTGGATGTGGACCGTGTGCCAGTTTCCGTCGCTCACTCCGCCGGGCAGGTAGGGACTCACCTGAGTGGACGACTCACCTGCAGGCACAGCAGCAGGGAAGTTCAAGTTATGCAGATAAAACCTCGAATAAGTACGAAATAAAATGGATTTATTTGTTTTGGCGTTTAAAAAATACATCAAGTTTTTTGCTTCTCCCCAAGTTTGGAGCAAAAATAAGAAAAAAAAAGCCTCATATTTGATCTTTTTCAACATTTTGATGATATGACTAATATTTCACTTCCAGGCCTGATGTGATGTGCAATATTTCATTATCATGTGCAGCATTATTTATTACCTCAGTATAATTTTGAACATTACTTTGTACTGTTCTAGTCTAGCTTACTAGTAAGCTTACTTATTTATGTCACTCTTGTTTTTTACTTATATCTTATTGCTGTCCTCTCTGTCAGACATCTATGACACCAGATGTCTGTGCAGGGCCAGAAGCATCACCTTGGATGGTTCACACCCCGACCTGTTCTCACTGCTGCCCTCAGGGAAGAGGTACCGGTTCATCAAGGCTCACCAACACATTCTACCCAAGTGCAATACAGGTACTGAACTCACATTAGTCTATAGTCTGAACTATTTATCACATATATTCATTATTTATCCTATACTATACTATATATATTATATTCTAATTATGCTTTAATTATTATATATTATACTATTTTATACTATTCTATATTTTGTATATATTTTATATATATTATATTACTTCTAATAATTTTTTATTCATATTATTTATATTTCTCATATATCCACAGTGTTCCTACCTCAACAGTGCAACATATTTATTCTACCGTTGGCTACCTGTACATACTTCCTACTGGCTCCTTTTGTAAATACATGTATATATTCTTATTTGTCTTTTTATACTTTTACTTTTATACGTTTGCACCACGGAGTTGTGCATGATGACAATAAAAAGCACTCTATTCTGTTCTATTCTATTCTACTGTTTAGGCCCTGCATTTCTTATGTTATGACATTTAGGTTTTTTCTGAGCAATTTTCTTTGGGATTAATAAGGTTTAATCTTATCATATCCTATTAAATCAAGCCCAAGCTCCTTAAAGACTCTGTAGTAGGNACAACCAAGCACACTCACATTCACACCTACGGACAATTTAGAATCACCAATTAACCTCAACATGTTTTTGGACTGTGTGGGAGGAAGCCGGAAAACCCGGAGAGAACCCACGCTGCACGGGGAGAACATGGAGACCATGCAGAAAGATCCCGGGTGTCCTCACCGGGACGTGAACCAGGACCTTCTAGCTGCAAGGCAACAGTGCTAACCACCGAGCCACCTCGCAGCCCAAACAGAAAGTCACTGTTGAAAAAAGCTTATATTAAATCTTGACCAGAGTTCCCCAGAAGGCATGACTGAGACTCTGAAGTCAACTGGAAGAAGATTATTTGGCTTATTGAGACCCAAATTGAGCTTTTTGGTCATCAGACTAGATGCCGATGGCCAAAAACACTGTGCATCGTTACAAACACACTGTCCCCACTGTGAAGCACGGAGGTGACAGCATCATTATATGGGGATGCTTCTCAACAACAGGTCCTGGAAAGCTTGCAAACTACAATGAATTTAGCAAATGGTAAATGGTAAATGGTCTGCACTTATATAGCACCTTTTTCTACCTTAGCGGTACCCAAGGCGCTTTACAATGTGTTTCGCATTCACCCATTCACACACCAATGAAGACAGAGCTGCCATGCAAGGCACTAATGTGCCATTGGGAGCAACTTGGGTGAAAAAACTTGGGGGTTCAGTGTCTTGCCCAAGGACACTTGGGCATGTAGGGGGACCAGGGATCGAACCGCCAACCTTGCCATCAGTGGACAACCCACTCTACCACCTGAGCCACAGCCGCCCCAAAGCATATAGAAATCCAGGAGGATAACCTGATGCAGTCTGACGATGAGACGATGAGCGGAAACATGCTGCCAAAACTACACAGAAGTGGTTTTAAGACACCAAAGTGAACGTCATGTAGTGGCTGAACCAGAGCCCAGACCTCAACTCATTCAAGTTAGAATTTGTGGTTGGACTTGAAAAGTGCAGTTTTATAACAATTCTTGTGCAATCCAACAGAGCTCCAACAGTTATGCAAAGAACATTGTTGAGTTGAATTATTATCTTCTGAGATTAGATTGGTAACTGCTTACGTTGGTTCGCAAAGCAAGCACAGCTCTGAAACGCCCTATAGTAACCTTCAGAACACCAAAACCCAGTGGCAGGTTTAACAGGCATGTTGTCTTTACAAAATTGTAGATAAAACAGGAACAATAACTAAATCTCAGCTTAAAATCTGTTTGAAAACAGGCTGGATACGGTCAGATCAGCCTTTTCTGTGTGAAGTCTTCATGACCCTCTACAAGATTAAGCAGTTGGATAGTCATCAAAAGGAAAATCATCAAGCTGCACAAACAAAATGGCAGCGAGACTGACCGCGTCTTTTCACTCCAAGAGTATGTAAGTGATGCATTCAGAAATGCAATCAGCTATTCCCAATCACTGCGGCTTTGAGGGCATTCAGCAGCAGAGGATGTGTTATTTCAGTCGAGAGGCGTCTTCACGACTGCACGCTGTTGAAGGAGGCTACTTCATGTGAGGGTCTTGAACGCTTCCCAACCTATAAATCAGCGGTTCTGACAGGTTGAACGGAGAGCTGCAGGTCTCTTTGGATGTAAATCAATCCGTGATTAGAGGGTGAAATCAGCAAGGGGGCTGATTCCTGAGGCAGCAGGAGTAAGAGCAGCTGTTGCACATGACAACCGCAAGAGAGAAAAAGCAAACAACAAAATTACAGTTGCAAGTTTTCACCTGGCAAAGATGTAGAATATTGGAAAACGTATCTGTTCAGGATAAAAGGGGGTAAAAATGTGTTTTCCTGCTGACTTGGATTCTGTTACTTCAGTATTGTGCAGAAAACAAACAAACAAGAAATGTGCAGATGAGAATAAACACTGATTTGGCTGCCAGTCAAACAAGTCTAGAGAGTCTCGAGAGGCAGAAACACCCACGCAACACACACACACACACACACAGTCTCCTGCATTAAAAGGTGTGTGTAGCAACAACACGCTGACTTTTTTTCTTCTTTTTCAGTTTCGCCTCTCCTTGGGCAAATTTGGACACACACATTGTCTGACACTTAGCAGCTGCACACAAAAAACAACACCCACACCCAGTGCCCTCCACATAAGCAGAGCAGACAGGGTTTGAAACTCGCCTCAAGACAGATGGCTCCTTAAGGACCCACTTTAGAACCTGCTGACGGCTCCAAACACACACAAACACACACACAAAGTAAGATACCGAATAAACAAACCCAAATGCAAACACATCAATAATGAATGTGATACTAATTTTTCTTTTTTTCTAACTCAAACAGACATAAACACACATCCAGTCTCATTTTTTCCTTTCTTTTCTCTCTCTCTCGCACACAGACACACAAACACACAAACACACAAACACACATGGATCATTGCCCCTGCCTTGGAGGCTGTCGGGTTTTATCATGTAACTGTCTCGCTTGGCACTTTTGTTTGTGGTGCTTTAAGATGCCAAAGTGCCCAGTGGCATCGAAACAGCAAGACACACAAATACAAACAAACACACACACACACACACACACACACACACATTGTGGTTTTAAGTCAACAAAAGTCTTCACCTTTCCTCACGATCATTGGGAGGCAAATATTATCTGACACGCACAAGACGTGGACGCACGGAGACGATCTTTCACACACCGTTAAAGCTGAGCCACACACTGGAGACACTCGAGGGCAACTTGTGACCACACTCATAAATGCACAAAGTCATAAACAGAGAGAGACAGCGAGACTGTACAAACACACACAGCCAGGTTTGAAATGCACCCCTGATGCAGATTACACTGTAAAAAAAACAAAAAAAATCGCAATTTTAACAAAAAATAGCACATGTTGCAGCACTTTCTATGTTTTATAATTGTATAGAAAAGTATCTGTAAATTATCAGCCCAACACTTGCTTTGAGTATTATTCTAATAATCCAAAACAGACCTTTTACTATTATATTTATACAGTATTTTTTCTGCTTTTTAAAATTTACATACAAATGTGAGTAAAGTGACAATTCTGCAATAAAAACAAAAAATCCTGGGTAAATTATATCCTTAGTATTATTTCTATTTTTTAAGCATACTTTTACTTTTTTTTTTAACTTTTTTTCAATTATAAATACCAGCATTTTTGCACCTTTATTGATAATACAAGCGATATTTGCACTTCATTTGTCCATTTGCACATTCTTTTGCACACTGGTCACCTCAAGTTCCCTAATGCAACATGTTTGAGCTACAGGACACCTTGAAATTCCCCCAAGAGAATGAATAAAGCATCTATCTATCTATCTATCTATCTATCTATCTATCTATCTATCTATTAATTATGTGTAATTAAACTCAAGCTCTTTTTATAAAGAGTCGTGTATACATACTGTCAATTTATTTGTTTGTCTTTGTAATTTTAAGCTAACTCTTGTAGTGTAAGTACTGGGATGGGACTTTTCAATTAACACGTCAATTAAATAGCGCGTTGAAGTCCCACTGCTAATATACTTTAAAGCATTAAGTACAATTAATTAATTACAACAAAAAAAGCATTCAAAAAGTTAAAGCATTTAATCGCAGTTTGCATCCAGACAACACGGAACGTTTGTCAGCGCCTGATTTCATGGTCCACCGATCACAGTGATGCACAAGATGTGTTAGCGCTACGCTAACAACAAACATGGAGGAATCCGATAAGAGTGCATTGTTTGGACTGATGGAGGGCAAGTTTCATTTTTAAAAAACTGCCTGATGGAGGCCTTGACACGAGCGTGGTTTTGTGCAACTTTTGCAAAAAAGAATTTGCATCCCACCGAAGCACATCCAGCTGACGGTACGACCTGAATGCATGTTGCAGCGAGCACAGAAACCGCCGGAGCTGTTAGCAGTCCTGGATAGCGACAAATTTTTATAACGCGTTATTTTTGCTGTAATTAATTAATCGCAATTAACGCGTTAAAGTCCCACCCCCCTAATTAGTACATATTTAGTACATATTGAACATTAGGTTTATATTTATGTGCACTTTTATGTTAAAACTCTGTAGTTCTGGATACAAATCAAACTTTTTTCATTACATCAAACATAATTCAGAGAGTTTTTTTGTTTATTTTTTAAAAAATAGTACAAAGATGCACTNGAACATGACTTTGTACTGTTCCAGTCTAGCCTTGTTTAAGCTTATTTATTTCACTCTTGTTTTTTAACTTAGATTTTATTGCTGTCCTCTCTGTCAGACATTTATGACACCAGATGACTGCGCAGGGCCAGAAGCATCACCTTCAATGGTTCACACCCCGACCTGTTCTCACTGCTGCCCTCAGGGATGAGGTACCGGTTCATCAAGGCTCACCAACACATTCTACCCAAGTGCAATACAGGTACTGAACTCACATTAGTCTATAGTCTGAACTATTTATCACATATATTCATTATTTATCCTATACTATACTATATATATTATATTCTAATTATGTTTTAATTATGATATATTATACTATTCTATATTCTATATTTTTTATATATTTTATATATATTATATTACTTATAATAATTATGTATTCATATTATTTATATTTCTCATATATCCACAGTGTTCCTACCTCAACAGTGCAACATATTTATTCTACCGTTGGCTACCTGTACATACTTCCTACTGGCTCCTTTTGTAGTTACATGTATATATTCTTATTTGTCTTTTTATACTTTTACTTTTATACGTTTGCACCACGGAGTTGTGCATGATGACAATAAAAAGCACTCTATTCTGTTCTATTCTATTCTACTGTTTAGGCCCTGCATTTCTTATGTTATGACATTTAGGTTTTTTCTGAGCAATTTTCTTTGGGATTAATAAGGTTTAATCTTATCATATCCTATTAAATCAAGCCCAAGCTCCTTAAAGACTCTGTAGTAGTGGGTCTATGCAGTCTGTAAAAAAAATGCTTAAAGACTCTGGATGCCTAACATAATAAAAAGAAGTTTCTGCATAAAAAATGTACAGAAAATCTGTAATGAAGCAACTTTCGCTATCAAAATGCTGCATTACCTGACCTATAGCGGCCATCGAAACTTTGCAAAGTGTGTCTATAGGCTGCTCTCATGCCTAATATATTAGGAATAAAATTAAAAAAAAATAATATTTTTGCAAAGATGAGGAATTCCTGAATCCTACAATACCACATATGTCTGTGTTTTTGATATAGAGATGAGGGGGGGGCTGTGAACACGTCCTCATCGGATTAAAGTGCATTCTCATCATTATTCTTATGTAACTTTTATACATCCTCCTGCTTCCAGCTTCATATGTGCGCACGCAGCAAATACATACACAATATGTACAAACACCCCGAACTTCTGTCATCATTAGTGTGTCTGCTAGGACCATGACTGACAGTATTCAGTCCCTGAGGCCACAGGCAGATAGATAAATACATCTCATTTCCCAGGAGAGAAATATGTTTTCACAGTCTGCACACGTTCCTGAAAAACATCCAAACACATGAACCAAACACAGCGAACATATGGTCATACGGTGTCTGTTTTTATTCCCACAAGCTTCTCTTGTGGGAATACAAACAGACCAGAGAACACAAGTGTGAGCACAAGATATGGCTGCAGTACCTGTGGAATATTTGAACACCACTTGTCCCTCCTGGATCTCCAAGGCGATGAAGTCGTGCTTCTCATTGAAGCGTCCGTTGTAGAAGAGAAGGCCGCTGCTCTCCAAGGTGGCAAAGCTGGAAAACGCACACACACGGAAATCAGTGTCCGTGACGGGTTTATTGCTGAATATATATTCATGCAGTATGAGCGCTTGCATTATATTTAAATATTTTCCAGGGAAGATGATGGCACGCTACATTTTCAGATGAGATTTCTAACTCTTGGCTCGGTTAATGCAGCGTTTGACCTCGATACAGCAGCGATACAAAACCTCATTTCCCACAGCTGAGCAAAAACTGGAGGCTCCCACTTAGTACGGATGAACAAAAGGTATTCAAACGGTACCTCAGTTATTAAACCTTATTCCTGGACATAAAACAGGCTATTCTCTGTGGCACAAATGACAAATATCCTCTCCAAGATACAAGAACAGCCACTCTCAACAGGGTGTCGTCATCTTGTTTTACAAATGCAACCAAATATTAAAAGAGCATCATTTTCACAACTATTAAACTGCTAAACTTTTAATTCCTGGGCTCAGACATGTAATGCATTTGGCACCTGACACCCTCCAGGCGTCTCCCCCGCCCTTCTTCAGTAAGCCTCAGTGATGTCAAAAACTGGATAGAACCCAACTGCACCAGAGAGTCAAAAATAAATCCAGAAGTTCACAGATATTAAAGGTCGGGTTCAGCTACAGGAACAGCAGCCCTGGAGCTGCAGGGTTATAAATGTCTGCCATATGAAACTCCTTTAAGTCCCTGAAGAAAAAGAAGAAGAAGAATGTTCTGACTGCTTCCTATTTCGTTGAGTGAATAAAAATCTGCATTTTCCATTTTTAGCCAAAGACACCAAAGATCAATGGAGCCTTAACAACAGATACATTACAGCCGTGTAGGGAGATGTGCTGCAGAGAGGAGCACGTTATCGCCGGTTCACTCCTAAAAACCTCACACTCCTGTTATCTGAGCAGGCTGCCGTCATTTAAAACAAGCCCAGTGTTACTCAATAGCAGGCTTGTGTTTGCGTTCCTCCGCTGTAGTTCCCGCTACCTATCTTGTTGTGTGCAGATATTATCTCAGCAAGCTCCCAGAAATAGCTGAAAAATAGCGCAGCCTGAGCTGTGTGAGTGTAAACGGGGATTATGAGTGAAGTCAGCGAAGCAGAGAAGCTGAAGAAGCAAATAAATGCAGAGAAACATGTTTTCTAAGTTCTGTCGCTTCTTGTTAATGTGATTATTATTGGTGACATAAATTATTTAAAGTCAAGAGCTGCATAAAAATAATAAACATGAAGCAACTTTTTATGAAAAGCAACAAAATGAAGGAGTACATGTCGATCTGGATTTTTATTGTTCAACTCTTTGGACCCCAAAACCTGCTTTTGGGTTTGACAGGAAAGTTATCGTTAATAAAGCCACTGTTGAAAAATCTCATATTAAATCCCAACTAGAGTTCTACAGAAAGCACTCCAAGGTCAACTGGAAGACGAAACTCAGATTTGAAGAGACCAAAATGGAGCTTTCACACCATCAGACTACATCATTACTAACTCCATCCTCACTGTGAAGCACGGCAGTGGCAGCATCATGATGTTTTTTAGGCCCAATCTAAAATGGTTTATTTATTTGGGTATCGGTCTTTGCCTTTTGCTACGTCTAGGTTTTTCTATCGTGTCTGTGACCTTGTAATTTCACTCTAGGTGCATTTTAATTTCTTCTACTAATTGACTGACAATAAAGTAAATCTATCATCATCTATCTATCATCTTAAAAACAAAAACCAAAATGACACCATTTATCAGATCCAGAAGCTGTACAAACAGTCAGATTTTTAGTTTTCCAACAGTCCTTGAACTCATCTGTGACTTGACATTCCTTCAGAAAACTAAAAAAAAAGTCTAAGCTTGGAAATGAGATGTTTTATCAAAATCACTTTTTTCTACATGTCTCATTAAAATAATTGGTCAAGAATAAAACACTTATATCAAATTATTGGTATTATTAAGAGGCCAGTAGTAAAAAGAAAATATATATATATAGCATGTAGAGCCACCATTTTTTTCAAGTTTTGCTAATATCTTGTAGCAGGTTTTTTAAGACCAGCTTTTGCTTTTTGTTTGGACTTCCGCTTTATAACTTTATCAGCACCACACAGATGACAACCCTCATCTCTCTACTTCTAGTCATGGTTGTGTTGTTTCCAGACAGGTGCAGGACTTTATATTGTGAAAAATGAGCCCACAGTGAGTAGAAACTGCTCGGGATTCAGAGGGTTATTACTATAACTATTTCAGCCTAGAGTCCAGTGACAATTTCAAGCACAACAGAAAATCTCACTAACAAAGGAAGGAATCTCCGTCCATCTGTTTTTAACAACCCTTCACCTGATCTGTGTCACATCGGCGGGTTCACTGAGGAAGTCCAGGATGTCGTTTGAATCAGCAGTCCTCATATTTTGGCTGAAAGTTATGTTCTGCTGTAGTTTCACAGCAGTATCCTCAAGTGGCGCTCCACTGCTTGTTTTATAACAAACAGAAACTCTGTTAGAAGAAAACTCTCCAACTGGTTTGCAAATCTAGTTACAGCTTCAGAAAGTCTAGTCCTGCTAGACCAGGGGTGGGCAATCCTGGTCCTCGAGGGCCACAGTCCTGCATGTTTTAGATGTGTCCCTCTTCCAACACACCTAATTCAAATGATCAGGATCGTTATCAGACTTCTGCAGAGCTTGATGATGAGCTGATCATTTGAATCAGGTGTGTTGGAAGAGGGAAACATCTAAAACATGCAGGATTGTGGCCCTCGAGGACCAGGATTGGGCACCCCTGTGTTAGACCCTGATGTGGAAACCCAGCTAGACTTTTAGAACGTACTGAGAAAGTTCTGCAATGTCCTAGTAATGCTGTCTTTAGTAGCGTTTTCTTTTAGTTCCCAGAATGATTATAAAATCCTAAAAACAAAATTCTAAATGTCGCATTGAGGACTTCCTCAAAACATCCTCAGAACATTGCAGACAAAATGCTCCACCTTTGTTCATATTTTAAATTACGTCTTGAAAACATCTTTTGAGCGTTAGTTTGAGAACGCTGTAGTTTGAAGATGAAACTTTAAGATGCAAATGTGTTTGACTGAGTGTAGAACAGTGCAGTGCTGCTTCACATTATCCCCTTATTGAAGGCCACTTTGCATTTGTTGAAAGGAAACAGATCAGACTTTATTCCCCCAGTCTTCCCACCTAGTTTGGGAATTTTAAACCACAAACTGCCACCGTGGCCGCCAACATTTCCCTACATAGAAGTCATCTCACTGTAGAAATGCTAACAAAAAACCTGTCAAGTGCTCGTAAAGTGTGCTTTTCTTCAAGAAAGAAACCCTCTAATCATATATGAAGCCTCGGCTCACCATCGCTGTCCAAATGGTGGCTGCAGATCAATGCAACAAATCACATGTTGTGCTTTAACACTCTAACAATGCTCATTTGTCGACAAATACCGCCACCGTTAAGTCTCGTAGCAACCGCTCCGACGGTGGCCGCGTCAGCCTAGCAACAACCCCATGGGCAACATCGCCTTAGCAACTATCATTAGACGACATCGCCCATGGCAACCATCCCATAGCCCCCCCGCCTGACCGCTCTGAAGGACCACTTCAGATCTCCCATTGACAGCCACTCGGCATGTGAAGAAGGCGAAGGAGCGGCGCAGGGAAAGACGGTGGACGAAAAAGACGACGATGGACGAAAAAGACGACGGTGCTAAAATAAAGTAGGAATGGCTGACCTTTGTTCTAACATCAGCATCATATTTATTCCTCAGTAACTCAAACAAATCAATTGTAATGAAAGGCCGCATTAACTCATGTGTATCTGCAGGTCAATGTGGATCAATGATCGCTTCATTTGGAGATTTCAAACTGAAGCAGAGAAAAAAAACTCAGAGAAGCTTAAAAGCCTTTGCAACAATCCGAGAGCGAGCCTGATTTTGAGCACCGACAAGATAGAAATCCACGACTTTATTTATGTTTTGATGCATTAAGTGAAGCGTTTGAACTTTCTGCACTAATGGACTGGCTCGGTAGCTGCTATATCACTTTAAATGAAAGTTCTGGCCCCTTTTATAGAAATAGAATGAGGTCACCATCCTATGGAGCCTTTCCTGAAACATTCAAGACTGAAAGCATGATCAGATGTAAGATAAGAACAAGAGAGAAAGCAAATGAGATGTTACTGAAACCAGTAAATTGACAGATGAAAGAGGAGCGATGGAAAGAAACCGCAGTTCTCTCGCTGGAGAGAGGTGGAAGCAGCAAAGACAGACGAACCCATGAATAATAGGATCGATCCCTGAGACGGAGATGAGATAAATAGATTAAAGCGAAGAGGAGAGAGACTCTGCGAGAGGAGAGAACTGAGAATCAGAGAGGAGTGCTTATGGATCTCTGAGAGAGACGAGATGGGAGGCAAGAGAAAGGAAACGAGGAGAGGAGGCAGAAAAATCCAAACGGAAAACTGAAAGTCTTCTCAGCCTACTCACGTCAACGAGATGGAGAGGTGAAATCTCTGTCGGAGGCCCCGGAACATGGCGAAGGATTTGGGTTGGAAGGACCGAGCGGTGACGGTGCAGTACGGACGCTCGTAGCCTCCGGCGGGACACTCGCAGCGGAAACCTCCACCTGAAAGCTCCCGACACGTTCCTCCGTTACGACAAACGCCTGGAACACACCTGCCCTGCCGCCGGTCAAACTCACACCGGTCACCTGAAAACAAGAAATGACATGTA
>NW_007578100.1:169961-174607 GCF_000690725.1 Stegastes partitus | reverse complement strand
TAAATCGTTTAGGTGTGTTGCCCGTCTGTATCCACTGGCCTTGGAGTGGCAGTGCAGAGTTAGTGGCTGCTACATGGATTTAACTGTGTGTGAAACTGATGCAAAACACAAGAAGAAAATGTCTGTAAATTAGCTGTTTTTGCACTTTGTTTAAAGTAGGACATTCGATTTTAAAGTGTTTTTTTTTACAGTGTATCTGTGACACAAACTCCCAATAATATGCATAAAGTCTTAAAGCATTTCCAGCCTGTAAAGCACAAACTGCTCTGAACACCTTCATCCCTCCACTGTCTGTCCATCTTCTCCATCTGTCATTCGCTCACAGTTTATTCGTTTGTCCGTCCGTCCTGCTTTCCCTGCACCGCCGCCCCTCCCTCCCCTCTCCAAGTGCCACCGGGCAGCTGATATCTGCCAGTTTTGGCTGACAAACACACTCCCTCACACACACCACCAACTCACCCTGAAGACACACACACAGAGTCAAACACCCAGCTCAGCTTACAATCGCCCAAGGACATTCAAATTATCACATCTGTCCGTCCTTGTTTAGCTTCCTCTCATCCGCTCTCCCCTCTCACATTAAACATATACTTCTATGTAAGTGCACACAACAGGGAACCAATTAAACGGAGAAAAGCTCAAACACACACACACACTAACGCAACACCATTTCTCCGGCTTTGTCTCTTGCAGCCACCCAACCGTATAGACCCTCTCATTAATATTAAAATAAATAAATAGACATTAATACTCATGAATTATGCGCATGGTGAGACTTAAGCGGAGACACCTACAAACACACCTGCACACGCTTTATGTTTAGGTTGACAAACTGGGAGGAAATAAATTGGAAGACAAACAGCAAAACAAATGCGTGCACACACACAGGGAATCGAAAATAAAAACTACAGTCTAAACAACAACACACATATTCTAATTACGGGAAGTAAAACAGAGCAGACGTGATCTCAGACTGACTCCACGAGAGGCTTTTTATTGTCGCCCAGACGTTGTGAAGGCGTCCAGTCCGCTCAGCGAGGCACTTACGCTGATCGGCAGTGACAGGAGACGTAAACGCAACCGAAGTGGGACTGAGAAGTGTGTAATTCCTCTTTGGGCTCTGCCTTCGGACTCACGCGGACACAAAGGTCAAGCGATTACTACCAGCAGCGGGTGTCCGATAGCGAGACGGCACATAAAACTCCGACTCGTGTGGTTGTGCGTGCACAGATGGGTTTTAATGAGCCCGCCAGAAAGGAAACGAACGCCCACACGGACAAGACGCATAATGCAGACATGCAGGCAAACAAAGGAGTGCACACACAAACACAACCGAGCGCATCGTGCACACGCCCCGCTGATGGAAAGTAACGTTTCCCACGATTGCATCCATTTCTTATTTGTTGCTCCACTGTGGCTACGAGCTGATTTTCATATTACAGTTTTTCACACAAAACATTGATTTTTGTCCAACCAGGGCTGCAACTAACAATAACAGCTTTTCTTCATAGCAGACTAATTGTTTCGTGTATAAAATGCCAAATTGCAGAGCTGAAGTTGGCATTGTTTGCATTGCTGATGAAGTCCAAACCCCCAAAGTTAGATTGACAATGATATGAGACAGAGAAAAGCAGATTTGAGAAGTTTGAATACACAATATTTGTGCGTGATAACCCACTACAATACTGTACAGCTGCTTAAATGTTGATGCATCACTAATAACAGCCCAACAATTTGGACTTTAAGGCAAAAGAAGTCTCTGGTTGTTGATTTAACTCCTAAAAATCATTCCTGTGTATTGAATCTTAAGGGTTTTTTTGTTTTCTGTGAGAACAATCCCTTCCAGCCCTACAAAAGGTGTAACTCTACATCTGATTCCTCTAGAATCTGTGAATTTCCTGCTCCTTTTCCAGTTTGTTGCAGCTCAAGCACACCAGCTCCTCCACAAGTATGCTCAAACAATGTTAAGCTGCTCTATGCCGCACAACTGTAAAAATAGAGTAATTCAACAACACGAGTTTGAACCAGAAACCGATTCTGAAGAAGAACTATGATACAGAAAGTCCCTGTAATAGACCTTTTCCACCAGAAGAACCAGGTGCTAGGTCCGGGCCGGTGCTAGGGTCAGTGCTTAGTTGGTTCCGATCTGAGAACCAGTTGCTTTTCAATCAGCAAGGAGCCAAGTTAGAGCCACGCCATTCGTCACTGCATACGTAGCCGTTTACCGAACAACGCTCTCGCCACATGAAAGTCCACACAGGACTCCAGACTAACTCTTTTTTACTGATGTGACCAATTTTCTCATTTGTTCGCACTTCTCACCATGTCACAGGCAAAACATATGACCGGCTGAACATTTTCTTATCGATAGACGCTACAATTTACAGATGTTCCCCGAACGCCCCACATAGCAGGCTGCAGTAGCTGCTGTTGGTGGCCGCAGTGCTCAGACCGGTGTGCGACCAAAAATTACTTAAAAACAGTAAACTAGGGTGTTCTAATTGTCAGATTAGTCCAAGATGAAACCAAGTGATTTTTTCTCAGGCACATGTAGGCGGTCTTTTCTATGAGTGAAACAAACAGCACATGTAGGTTTGCTCTGTTTTTCATAAGAAGACCACATTTCTAAATGTAAATACTGCAGTACACCAAAGTTGTAAAAGTAGTTTTCCACTACTGTGGTGCTGCTGGTGGGACACAATTGTACCGGCTTTCAGTTTGTGCAAAACCTCCATGTGTCCTTGGACTCATTCCAATACATCTGTGATTGGACCAGAGATGTCCTGGTGAAAAATGACACAAATCACCGCTTGTGGTTCCCATTCATCGGTCTCGGTGGTCATGATAACCCCGCCCCCAGCCCCTGACGTACTCTGTGCTTAGCTCTGGTCCAGCAGAGAGTTGATGCTCGCTAAGCATCAGTTTTGAGAGCCTGGAGTTGGTGCTTAGGCGGCAGAACCACAAAGAACTGGTGCTGAGTCAGACACTAGCACAGAACTAGCACTGGAACCAGTTTGGTGGAAAAGGGGTATAAGTTGACAGGATTGGTTGTTTAGGTTTATGATGTATGAAACCCAGGAAGTGTGACTCTGTGTCTTTAAGAATGACGTCACCACGCTGCAGTGTCAGCGTGGAAACACTCTGCCCTGGCATTGGCTGTTCATTTCACTCATGATAAGTCTTACAGCACATTAAAAAAACAGCAGATGGACACATTAAAAGCTTAAAAAAAGCTTAATTTTCACCAGAGGGGGTCTGTAAAAGAAGACGTTCTGCACTTTTGATGAGTTTTAAAGGACAATTTGAATGCTGGGCTTTTATTTTTTTATTTTTTTATGAGATCTTTTATACCAAGGGTTGAATTTTTACGCTGATACGTTCATTACTAAAAACCCAAAACACACTCGATGCTACCGCCTCTTAAAACACATTTCAAAGCTCAAAACTTGCATTTTGCTTTGTTGTTTAAAGCGGGGAGCTATTTTCAATCACCTCCTTTTATTGCTCTCTTCCTCCCCTTCCTACATCCTCCTTCCTTCCTCCTTTTTCCATATCTATATATAAAACGGCTCCACGCTTTGCTTTCTCTTTCGCCTTCCTCTTATTCCTCTCTTCCCATATCTCTTTTCTTCTTCTTCTTATTTTCTTCCTCTGCGCTCGGCTTAATGCATTCACACCACCCCTTCATTCACGCCGATGTTTTATTCATCAAAGCCGGTACACTTCAACCACCCCCGGCATCTTAGTTTGCTCCGCCCAGTCGCCCACCTCCTCCCCCCCAGCACATGGTGCGTCCCCAGAGGCCGACACACTCCCAGTTGCCTCCCCCCAAAACCTTCCTCTCGCATCGCCTCTGTAAGTCCTTTTTTTTTGTTGGTGCTTTATCTTTTTTTTTTTTTTACCCCCACAAGAAAAGAAAAAAAAAAGCACCATCAAGGGTTCGACTGATTCGTGTAATGAGTCAGGAAACACCTTCAATATAAATCTATCACACTTCATATTAATAAATGTGGTTTTAATTTATTTCAGACAATATGTTAGAAGTGACTGCTCAGTGTATTGCAGCTGTTTCTCAGGAATAAGCCCTCTGGTGCATTACAAGTGATGGATTTCTGGTTTATTTGCAGTAAAGGTTTAGAAGTCATGACCACCACGACTAAATAAATCAAAGAAAAACACAAACAGTAAGTGTTTGACTGACTACATTTTAGCATTATACAGATAGATTAAACAACTGCTTGGGAACGACATGGCAAAATAAATAGACCCGTGCTTCAAACTTACATAATAATACATCATAATTGCTGTAAAGTAGGAACACAAAGTAAGACACTATTAAACATGTGTTCCTTGTGTGTCTTGAGGCAGTAATTTTCCAGTGACTCCGCACGCTAACGTCAAGATCTATTGATACAGGCTGCCGTGACCTTTAGCCGGAAATCAGACGTGAATACAGAAGATGTCATCGGCTGACGCTGATCGTTCATGTGGGTCACGTTATTCGAGATGCGTCATCCAAAGGGAAGCTGCTGTCATATAATCTTGTTAGTTGTTCCATTATTTACTGGCTATTGAGCAGCTTCTAGATGATGTCATCACTTCAGTTTGTCAGTTCAGTAAATCAGTTTAACCATCTGAACGCCAAG
>NW_007578100.1:164771-168979 GCF_000690725.1 Stegastes partitus | reverse complement strand
AGATGAGCAGTTCAAGGGCCCCTGAGTAGTTCATGTTGAAAATCTGATAACATTTTGCTGCTTATGACTCAAAAAAGTGGTGCCATCTGGGAAGTTTCTTTCAGAAAGTAGCATGTCTTTTAATGCTGTCAGTAGGTGTTGGGGTTCAGAAGGTCAGCGTCGCACTTTATTATCATTGTCAGACTCATGATAGATTGTATGCGTCATGCCAATGATCTTGTGTTTTTTAATCCCACACGTTCTTCATTCTCGTAAAATCCTCGTGCCTACAATACCCACGATGCAAATCCACCAACAGATGTGTCATGCTAGTAACAACTAACGTAGCCTCGAGCTACCAGCCTGGAGCAGAGGTGAAGATCAGGCAGCAGAGGTCTGTGAGCTCATTTGTTTGTGGCTCCACACACACACATAGATTTGGTTCATTTTCAAACACTCAGCCACAGCCAGATGCCATTAATCAGTTTCCATTCCCTCTATATGAGCATCTTCCTTTACATATACGTCCTCCGTCTCACACATGGTTTCTCCTTCCCTTCCTTAACTGACTTTCTGTTTTCTTTATCCTTCAGGCATCGTTTTTTTCTACTTTTCTGTATTATTTGCTTGTCACCCAGTTTCTACTTGTTCTCCCCTATCTCCTCTCCAAGTTTATTTTTTATTTTCTGTTTTATATTCAAGTCTCTAAGCCTGTCCTACCTTTCGTGCCCTCCTTCTCATTTCTTCTGGTGCTCTTTCCCTTCCAGTAACCCCATTTCCACTTTCATCTGCCTCCACCTTGCTCGCAATCCACTCTTGCCCTTTTTTTTTTTTGCACATTTTTCAGAAGATCAAATATTGGACATCGATAACTATCACCTCCCACAACGCTATGTGATTCTCTCTAACCTTCTACCTCCATCCTGGAGCCTTTTTCTTTCTAATTCTTCTGTTCTCCCTTCGTCTCATTTTCTATTTCTCCTCTATTTCTCACACATTTAATCTTTTTTTCTGTCTAACTTTGCAACTCTTCCTCCTTTTCTACCAACATGAAATGAAGGGGGCTGTTGAAGCAAACATATAAATGGAAAAACTTTTGCTTTCAATGTCACAGACTTCACTTTGTGACTTGTTAAACAGAGAAAACATTGAAAACAGTAGATGAATATCTGATATGCAGCTGTAAGGGTGGGAAAAGGTCCTGCCATTATGTAATGTAATTGCTTGCAGACTTTTGGATAGAATAATGAAACGAAAGTCTAAAGAACAATGAGTCCAATGGAACCAAAATACTGGACAACATAAGGTGTCATAACCTGGCTGGCGGGTTATAACAAATATGGCAAATAACACAGATTTACCTCAAAATAAGGATGTTTATTAAAACCAAAAGCAAACCATTTAACAAATAGTAATAAGTATGGCAGGTGACTATCAGTAGGTGTGGATGAGTGAACATGATGGGATGTGAGGTGTTGTGGTGCAGAAACAAAGCAAAAAGGTAACAGAAAGACGGGTCACCACCAACGAAGCCGGGTCAGAATGAATGAGAGAGAGAGCAAGAAAGGGGTGGCTGAGATTTATGGGCCGTCCTGATGCCTTCAGGGACCCCCAGGTAAAGGGAATTCTAGGCCTCCGTGGCAGCAGCTGACACTGACCTATTTACCCAAATGCCCCTCGGGGATAAATAAAGTTTTTTCTGATTCTGATTCTGATTGGGCCGTCACATCGGTTCTTTGCAAAACTTTGCAGAAATTTGCTGCCGTCTGTTGCCAATTGTGGGCAAAAATATATGGAACAACTGCAAATATAGGCGACTCTTTTTCATGTTTGTGCTGTTGTTGGTACTTTTGTTTCACCCACATAGGACAGAACATAGTGGACAAAGAACAAGTCGACATCGAGGATCAATACTGACAAGATGTAAACTAACTGGCAAACAAATTTCATCCATCATAACCACATAGCTCAGTGTGAAGGTAAAGTTTTCACTTTTAATTTAAAGCTTATAGACTATTAACAACATCCTATAAATTGGTGCTCTGTGCTAAAGTGAACCATAGACTGTATATGAAAATAGACGAACTCTCCAGGTGATGTCCAGGGCTAAAGTGGTCGCACTAGCTTACTAAAACACAAACATTAGCTTGTGCCACATTAATGTCGACATAGTTGAATCACACACTGTATTTAAAGATGGACAAATGCTCCACGACTGTCCCATTACAACTCTCACCTGTCACTAAAAGCAGGCACACTGTTTATTTATGCCAAACTTTGAGCTTTAATACACTTTAAATGAGTCAGTTAAACACAAATTCACCACCTGTGCAGTGGTCATAAAAAGTGAAACTATCTACTGAGACAAAAAACATTTTTTGTATCAGACAGTAATCATGTCTACTTCTGCTGTAAAGTTGTTCATTTTAACATGGGGGTCTAAGGGGATACACTCACTTTTGGATTCAGCCTCAAGTGGCCGTTTGAGGAACTGCAGCTGCTTTTTTTCTTGTCATCACCTCCTCAACAACAAATGACACAAATATTGACCAACTCAAATGCTGTTCCGTCAGACTTTTGGAAAGCAGCACAAGTGGAAGTATCACCACAAATTGCTTCACTAACCAGCTGACAAGACTGAGGTTGTGCTCAAAGGAAGAAAACCAGATTGTGTACATGCATAAGTAACAGCAGAAGGAGGCCCGAGGTGCATCGACTTGTACAATCCTCCCCTCACCTCCGTTGCCTTTCCTTCCTCGCTGCTCCCCCAGCTCATCTTCCCCAAAACTAATTTAAGCCTCCTCATTCCTTCCTCTCGCACTGTTTAATGCATTTATCCCACTCAACTCAGCAAATCCTGTCCCCTGCAGTGCATTTCCTTCATATAACATGCACATTTCCAAATCGAGTCTATTATGTATTTAGATGTCTCTATTTCCTCTGTTTTTTTTTTCTGTCCTCCTACACAAACTGTGCCAAAAAAACTCACTCAGCTCGTGGTCTCATTGCTTTGGCAGACACTTTATTTTCTATCTTATACTCACAATAATTCACTCTATTAAATGACCTCTAGAATTAATGTCCGTCCTGTGCCATCATCTCTCTCCCTCCCCCACCGTCCTGCCTGCTTCTTTATCTTCCCCTCCACAAACCCCAGTCCTCATCTTTCCCAGTTTAACCCTCTCCTTTTACTTACCCTCAGTCTGTCTTTCTCTTCATACATCTTCACGCCGTGCCATTTCCCCGTTATGAAAACTAATCTTAATTCCACCTTCCGCGACCTCTCCCCAGTTTTTCCTCAAATATTGCCACCGTCTTATCACCGAAGGCCTCGTCTCTGACTCTGGTAGTTCTCATCCTACGTCTTATCTTAAATTAATTGAGTTTTCATTTGTCTTTTTTTCCCTCCCCACCCCTCTCTGCTAACATTAAATTACTCCACTCTCTGCACAGTAAATGGTTATAGTCTTATGACCGCGCTGTAATAAACTCCACAATAATTAGCTGTGTAATTCTTGGTAAACACTGTGTACGATACGTATCAAGGCTAATTCATTAATTCCTTCATTAGTCCTTAATTGTTAAATGGCTTGTGTTTGACTTTTCACAGTCAAGAGCTTAATTTAAATGCACTAATCTAAAAAAAAAAAACGAGATAAAATGGAAACATGTCCGCGTCCACTGGATTGGAATTGAGAAAATCTCGCTGCTTCTGCAAAAAGAATGAATCCAAGACATCAAAGTTCTTGGCATTACGTGGGAGTTGAGTATTGCTAAGTACATAATTAGCTCAGATTAGCTTAATAATAATCGCTCTGATTTCATGGCTTATTTCTGCCTCTGGGCATGTATTCACTGAGCTGCATGTTTTCTGCTTCATCACAGGCAGTCGAGGTGTTAACTCGCAGGATAATCTACAGTTTTGCAGAATGTCCAGTCGGATTTCAGTTTAATGTTAATTTGTGTTTTTCACAGTCAACCCACAACTCTTTTGGGTAGTTAACATGATGAAACGTGTGTGATCCAGTAAACAGGCTGGTCAGGACTCTGGAGGTGTCCCAGGTGTTCAGAATTCACAGCATCCTTCAGTTTAAAGGTCACACCTCATTTGGTATTGTCTAAAATGTGTTGGTTGAAGTGTGTTTCAAGTTTCTAGAGTCCAGAACTTTTCCTGTGACGTGAAACCAGCTTGTTTTTCTTGAGATGTGGAGATATTAAGCTTCATATGT
>NW_007578100.1:162657-164191 GCF_000690725.1 Stegastes partitus | reverse complement strand
TGAGCTACAGCGGCGGCCCTTGTTCTGTTACTTTTGAAGGTTTCCGTCCATGCAAGTGTTGATCAAAAAGTTCCCAAATTGTTCGATCTACTCATGTCGCTCATGTTTTGTAGGTTCCTCTCGTACTGGGCAGGACTGCTATTGCAACAACACATCATCATCAGTCGGGTAAAACTAACCTAAACCCAGCTCACGGTCCCTATTAGTGGGTGAACAATCCAACGTTTGGTGAATTCTGCTTCACAATGATGGGAAGAGCCGACATCGAAGGATCAAAAAGCGACGTCACAAGCCAGTTATCCCTGTGGTAACTTCTCTGACAACTCATGCTTAAAACCCAAAAAAGTCAGAAGGATCGGCTTCACTATTTTCTTTACGTCAGTAATAAAGCACATTCTTCGATTTCCCCCCCCTCACTGCAGGTCTTTGGTATTTATCTTCTACTCTAATCCATATCTCCTCTATACCGCCTCTATAATTTCCTGCTTCTTCAACCCCAAAAAAATGTAATCACCTCCTCTCCCGTGCTCGTCTTCCAGCTCATCCCCCAAACTAATTCACTCCACACTTCATTCTCTCGTCCCTTAACCAAACTAATTCAGTCTCACTCCAGTCTCTCTGCACTTTACCAAACGTCGTCGCTCTTCCCTCTCCTTTCTGTCTCTAACTTTCAAACCACCTCCGTCAAAGAGCTCACTGAAGCATTGTTCTTCCCGAGCTGCTCGTTGCTAATTTGCTCTTTGTGTGTGATCTGTTTCCCCCTCCCTCGTATCTGCTGGATTAAATTTCTCGGTGCAACACGCCTATCTGCTTTATCGCATCCAAAACTAATCCCACCGCTGCCTACCGCATTTCTCTTTCTCTCAGTGTGAAGTACAAATCGCTTCACAACAACCGGCAGCAGATTTCATTTCTACCTGTCCTCTCTCCTCGCCGCTCCCCTTTTTTTTTATCTTCTCACAAACTAATTTAGTCTGCATCCATGCCTCCGTCTGTCTCTCATCTCCTCTCTGCAGCTCTCCGAGACGCATCCTCCCCGTATTATATCCTACAATAATCTGCATAATGTGCATCGCTCCTTATCGCTTCTGAGTCTGAATGACTTCTGAGTTTGTCAGAACGATCAGATACCCTTTCCTTCTTTCTGTCTGTCTCCTGCTATCTCCGCCTTTAAGCTTCACTCTCCACAGGGAACTTTTCTTTACACCACTGAGGTCTTTTTCTTGTTTTGAGGGTTAATAAATGTTGGAGCTGCGAGCTTAGTGTGTTTGTCGCAGAAGTGAGCGCTCGCGGTTAGAAATATTGAAATTTTTATGACTATGAGAGCAGCTGAGTTTAGCTTTGCACCAGGAAGAGGAGAGACTACGAGTTCCTTGCTACATTTGATGAACTCTAAAAGTGAGTCCCTCTGGAAAAACAGTTTTTTTTAAGTATAAAATGTGAATAATTAGTTTAAACATTTCATTTTTTTCTACTTTTTATCACCCACAGCTACATCTGCTCAATCCACATGCTCATATTAGTGTTTAGTTTA
>NW_007578100.1:144531-161683 GCF_000690725.1 Stegastes partitus | reverse complement strand
GCATGTTAATTCCAAGTTTGTTTGTGTTTTTTTATTTTTGGAAAAATAAAACTGAAAGAAATTCAAATGTAGTGTTTTCTTTTGTCAGATATTTGACGTGTCATAGTTGTGCTGTTTCTACTGAGTCGCTGGACTTTATGTTGCAGTGAAAAATGACAGTTAAAAATGTGAGACGAGCAAATAAAGCACCCTGAAACTGCTCTGAGCTCAAAGCTAAAAGTTAGAATCTAATCCAAACAAACAAGTGCATCACTAATAAAAAGCAGCCTTTATGCCACAAATCTGACTCTGCGTGACACGCAGTTTGATTTCATCTGAATGTATTCGATTCCCTTGACAGACATTGGATTAAGTGCCTTTGGTTCCCAAGAAAAGTCCTCTGTGGTGTGACTTTACAGGGACGAAACACCACCAGAGCTGCTATTCCTATTATGAACTAATGGTCGGGTTAAGGAAGCAGATGTCGGGTCACCATGAATGAGCAGAAGTTCAAAAAACAAGCTCCATGCAACAGATGGGAGAGAGGCTAATGGGAAATCTGGTCCGAAAACTGAGAAACAGAAGCACAACAATGAACCAGTGATCTTATTTAGGCCTTTTCTAAAGTTCAGAGCCTTTTCTGATTATATTAGAGTTTATGTTTCCTTTCAACTATATTTTATTTCTTAGATTTTTTAAAACTCTGTATTAGTTTTCTGCACCTTGTTGTGTTTTTATCTGTCTATTAGAACCTGATGATTTTGCAACCTAGACACTAAGAAGTGCAACAGAAATGAAGGTTATTATCACACAGGTGTAAGTTTTAAAGATTAACTCATTTGTTAGCAGCATTTATAACATTTTTTCTTTAAAATGTGCTTCAACAGGTTGTGATTCAGTTCATCCACATGCTTCCAAATTTAAATTTACAGTTGCAGTGTATTATTTGGATTTGGCTTTTGATCTGCTTTGTTTCCTTCAGTTTGGCACCGTGCGCTTCAGGAACACCGACAGGCAACTGAATTAACCCTAATCTGAAGCTGTCATTGTAAAAGCAAAGCCCTTTAATGTTTAATTTTCAAAGAAGGCATTTTGGGATGTCACAGTAGGAAACCGTAGGCGTGAATAATGAAAATTGACGAACAGGCTTTCGGGTCCAGCTATAGAACACTCTCGGCTACAACAGGACCAATGATGAATTAGAACACAGCTCTGTTTTTGGTGCTATTCCTGCTCGGAAAGTCAATCTGAAGTCCTGTAACACAACATCAATAAACTAAATTGCTTTTCACAGTGAATTAAGCAAAAATGCAGCTTTTAGCACAGACTGTAACACACTGGGGTTAACATCATAGATTCATTTAAACCCTGGGCGAGCACTGAGGAGTTGAACAGCACATGACCCCTGCTCATGCTTTTATTCACACCGTAAAGGTAGCGTTACCTGTCAGGGTTTAGCTTCTTGGGGGTAAAAAACCAGCAGGGATGAATGTGGACTTGAGGGTTCAGCCTGAAGTTCCATGTATCAAAACCTGCCATTGTCTCACTGGCAACAGAGATGAAGATCCAGTTTTACCTGGATGGATACACCTGCAAAGCCCCCAAAGAAACACCAGCAGGGTTGTTCACAGATCACACCTGAATCAGATCTGTCAGAAGCTGCACAAACCACATTCCTCCCTCAGTGAAAAAAGAAAGTTTTCAGTCTGGGTCGAAACCCCGGGCTTAGCTCCCGCCTGTGTGAGAGCGATCCATAGGGTTTCAGGAGGGAAAAACCAATTCAAAGCCACAAAGAGCGGCGCGGAGGGGAGGATGGATAAAGGCAGGCTGGATGGAAAAAGAAATGGAAAAACGGAGGGGGGATAGAGCCAACTTGGTTGGGGGACGTCTGGAGATTTCTACGTGTTGCAGAATCAATTCGTCCCCGTTTATTCGTCGTCTTCCCTCTCTTCTTCCTCCCACTAACCCCGGGGCGTCGACGAGGCACCGCAGCACCCGACGCCTACGCAGGAAAAGCACAACAACGACTAAACCAGAACCCATCTGATTTCCCTCGCTCCGTCTCTCACCTCTCAGAGCTCTTGGATGTCTCTCCCCCCCCTGCAGCCCTCCTCCCATGTTATTCCCAATGAAGTCATCCACCTCCCTCCCTGTCATCCTCTGCGCATTGCTTTCCCTGCATCTTTGTTTCCACCTTTTACTTGCATCTTTCAACCATTTTTCTAATTTCTTTCACCTCTTCTCTTATCCTTTTTGTCTCCTATCATGAGTCTGCTTTTCCTCTTTCCTGCCTCCAGAATTAAGGCCCCCTATGCATTAAGCTCCCTGCAAGCCAAAGTATGCAAGATGGGAAGGAGAAAATCTGCCAAGGTCTGTCAGAATCCATGTGGCCATATGAAAATCTGAGTAATATCTCTTCCACTGCAGCCCAAACATTTGTGCATAGAACCTCCTTCAGCACCACTTCCAGAAAAAATAAAAGCACTTACTCCTGGGTATGTCTTTCCTGTTTTATTTTGTTTTACTTCCTCCCTTTGTCTGCTTCCCTCCTCTTTTGATTGCTTAAATCTGTTCTACATAGTCCTGCATCTTCCTCATACCTTTTGTCAGTGTGTCCTGTTCGTTAGCCTCCTCGCCTGCATCTGGTTCATGTATTTAGTTTTCATACCCTGTTTTGTCTCACGGCTAACCCGCCTGTTTCCCGACTGTCTGCCAACCTCATAAACAATTATATTAAATTCAAACAGGACAACAAGCAGCATCTTTTTCTGCCCTGCGTCTCCTCCTCCAGCTGCAGTCTTCTCTTCTTAAACATCACTATCAACAACAACAACAAAAATCACCATATAGACGTCACAATAAAAATCCATTGTTCTATTTTCTACATGCTCATAGAAGTGGAGTTACTCTCAGTAACTTCTATCTGTTGTTGTTTTGTGGTCAAAGCTTTTGGACCTAAACCAGAATGCCAACAGAGAGGCTGTAAGGGCTGTTAAACAGGGCTATTCCTGCAAATCTTTTCCCTGAATCACACATTTTTATTTCAAAATGCAAGCAGAGACACGTAATCTACCATCTAAGCTGTAGTTACAGTACCTGCACAGTTACTTTGTTGGTATTATAAACTATAAACTCACCAGTCAATCAACCAATGTGGCTCACTCAAGGAACTGTCTGGATTTATTGGAAAATCTGCCATTGGTCAAAGTGTGCCACTGTGGGTTCTGGGACCAATGTTTTGGATTCATGAGCAAAGATTTCACCTCATGTTAAGGTTCACGAGTATGATCAGAAAATTCTATTTAAGGTATCAAATTCTTATTAATATCACATTACTATAAATTACAGTATCTGGTTATTAAAACTTGTGCATCAATGCTAAAGGTGTGATTTACTGCTGAGGCAAGTTAAAAAGACTTCATATATTTGGGAAGTTTAACGTAGAACAATTGATTTTGGGGCCATTTGCAAATATTTTTTACTTATTTTGTTAAATTACCAGTTTGTTTAAGTTTGACTAGCAGGTTCAGGAATCTACTTCACTTATAATGAGGATATTTTGTCATTTTGTAAGGAAGAATTCTTAGAAATTAGGAAGACTAAAGAAGCAGTTGCAGTTCCTCAAACGGCCACTTGAGGCTGGTTTCAAAGCTGAGTCAGTGCCTATAGAACCCCATGTTAAAATGCCCAACTTCACAGCAGAAATAAACATGTTTACAGACTGGTACAAAAAACAGTTTTGGTCTCTATAGTTAGATGGTAAATGATCTGTAGTTATATAGCACTTTTTTTTTTACCTTAGTAGTACTCAAAGCGCTTTCCAGTGTTTTCTCATTCACCCATTCATGCACCAATGGTGAAGGAGCTGCCATGCAAGGTGCTGCCTGCCATTGGGAGCAACTTCGGATTCGATGTCTTGCTCAAGAACATTTAAACTGTGGAGGGGCTGAGGATCGAACCATCAACCTTGCGATTAGAGGACAACCGCTCCACCACCTGAACCACAGCTGTCCGGTTATATAGTTTAGTTCCACCTTCAGGACAGCTGCAGTGGGGTTGAACCTTTATACAACCCACACATTTAACCTTATTCAGGACATTGATGTTTTCATACGTAGAAGGTCTTTTGGGGTCCATTGTATCCCAAGAATGAATAAGTGCAAAATATTTGTTGGTATTCATCATAGACTTTTATACTATATTAAATAAATGTTCTGATAAGTTATTTTTGGTTCCAAATGCATGACAGATGTCCCTCTTTTTATATTTAAAAAAAAAAAATCTTCAAAAAAAAACAACAAAAAAAAAAACAATAGCTGTCACCTAAACCAAATGGCCTGGGGTCCAAAACGCCCCAAAAGTCCTGAATAGGGTTAAACTGTATTAGGGCTTAAAATTCAGTAAAGTGGAGACATGGCGGCAGCTGAAGCCACCACAGTGAGCTTCAAACCCTGTTAAACAAACCTATGTGTGATGTGGAGGCATCTACAGTTGGTTCTAGGACCACTGTTTTAGATTAATGAGCAAAAAAAATCATCCAGATTTTAACTTTTCACTGATATCGCTCCCAAATCCAGCGATCTGTAGGGAATCCTTTACTATCGGTGTCTTTCTTCTTTCTTGTGATTTAACTACCTCTTCTCCTACACATTTCCTTCCTCTCCATTTCCTAAACTTTCCTGACTCACTCTTCCACTTTGCCATCACACTCTACTTTCCTCCCTCCCACTCGCTCTCTTTCTACCTCCATTTCTCGGCTGCTCATTTCCTATCGCTCGGCTCATCTCTCGTTCCGTCTGTCTCAGTGGGAGTTTGGAAAACACTCTGTCTCTCTCATGAAAGAAAAGTGTTGCTTCACTCCCCCAGCTCTCTTTTGATTCGAAATAAAAGGCAATGTGAAATATCCCCCAGACAGACGCGCGAACGCTGACATTCACAGCATCTATGCTCTCCTGCATCGACTCAATAGCTGAAGCAATGCTGCAGTGAAGAGGGACCGAGAAAGAAAAAAAGGGCAGACGGTCTGAAATGAGTCTGGTGTATTGGGAAAGGTGAATGAGTAAGAAAGGGAACAAATTAAAAAAGAGAGTGGGGGTTGTGTACGTGTGGATGCACGTTTGTGAGAAAAGACCGAGTAACAGGTAGAGCTGAGGAGGAGGAAGCTGTCCCAGGAGGCACACTGTGTGTTTTCATGTTGTTCTGCTCGACACGACAAAAGAGTGAAAGCAGAGCGGATCAAACGAGAAGTCAGCGCGGGACAGGAACAAAGAAGCCGCAGTCAGTTTTGGTTTACCGGGGTAGAGTCAAAGACTACATTAAGACACAAACAAACATACAAATGCAAGCACCGCCTTTTCTTTTCCTTTCAAACGCTTAACAAACACCAAACGTCTCCTCGTATCTGTGGCCATCGATTCAAACCAACCACCCAGAAGACAATCAAGTCTATGATTACAAATGCCTGCATCACAAACATCCATATTTAATTTAATACAAAGTCCTGCACCTCTATGGAAACAGAACAGCCATGACTAGAAGTAGAGAGACTTCTAGGAATGCCTTCTATGCAGTGTGACACAGTTATCATGTTATAAATCACAAAAAGATAAAAACATTTAAACTAATTGATTATTTATTGTTACTAATTGGACTCAAACATGTGTCAAAGTGCCCACAGGTTATATCAATAATGGAAATCATGTAGACTTCATGTACCGTCCATATTTTACTACTTGCGGTTTTAATGTGTTGCTATACTTGTCTCCTATCTGCTCTCTGTAAACACTGCCTGCAGTTCAGCTGAAATGTCTCACAATTGTTGTCAATTAACTGTTAATCACATCTGAATCAATCTTAACTACTTGTTTGTCCTGACGAGTGCAGAATTTTTGTTTTTTTACAGAATGTGGAGACTGTATATGGTTGATTTCTGCAAATGTCTAAATGAGACATGCAAAATAAAGTGCTTTGGATGAAGAAAAATCGCAACTTTAAGCTTAGATTTGGTTCATTTTGAACAGCATGTCACAGATGTTTAGGTCAAGAATAACAAAAAATCAAACAATTATTTTGGTTTTTACCATTTCTGGGTCTGACAAATGGTATGAGTTTGACGTTATGCCTTGAAAACCCGCCAGCAGGTTTTGGATTTCAGAGTGTGAAACACTGACAGCCCTTTGAGATATGCATAATTCAAGTAATGATTCTTTCTTATCAACACAACTACATGCATAAAGTGGAATATTTAAACTGACATACGGGTTTAGATTGCCTCAACTGTTACCACTGGTTAGATCCCATCCAATGCACTAAATACATTTGTATGATAGAAATTTGTAACTGAAATGTTTGCATCTGTTTTACTTAACACATACTGTATCTCTATCTCTGTATCTATAATCCAACACTTTTAAGTAGATTTAAAGGCTCTTATTTCAGCTCTGTGATAGTGTAGGGACACATTATACAACTTTGTGCAACGACTTGACATTTTAGGCTGCACAATGACTCCCTGGTGTCTGACAGTTTGCCACCAAAGATGTAAATGTTGTCACATCAAAAGTGCTGCTTAATTAAAGCAGGTGTACTGGAAAGGTCAATGTTAAACCCTGTGGACCGCGACTGCAAGGCAAATCCAGAGTGAGCCGACTAGACTGATCAAGATCAAGGACGCGTCCCTTAAATGAGGGTTATTTCTGTTAATTTTAGCCTCACATGTGGCTATTTAACCTCATCATCAATCCAAAAGGTTAATGAGTTAACTTAGGTTCCTTCTCCTCTTGTGCATACTGCCATCTTTACCACACAAGACCCACAAACCCATGTAAGTAAGGACTTTTACACCAGCTCACCTTTACCAAAGCCACAAAACCACCTCGCTGCAGCCCAGCCTCCCCTCCACACTCACCGGTGTAGTCTTCGCGGCAGATGCAGGTGTATCCTCCCTCTCTGCGGGCGCAAACTCCTCCGTTCAGGCAGGGGTTGGAGTAGCACAGGTTGATCTCCGTCTCGCAGTAATCGCCCGTGAAGCCCACGGGGCAGCGGCAGCGGAGGCCCGCGATGGGGTGGATGGGCCGGAACAGGATGGAGGGCGAGGAGATGAAGGGGGCCGAGCTGTTGAAGCGCAGCACCGAGATGCACTTCATGTAGTTCTGGCAGGGCTCCCGCAAGCACACGTTGTCGTCGAACGGGAGAACCTGCAGTGAAGGATGAAACGCCGCGACAATTCCCCAGTCAGATCAGCTTCTGTGGAGGTAGCTGTCTTTGTTCAGCACATTTTCTCGTGGAGGATTTCATTCATTATCCTCTCACTACAGCAGGGTGTTGTCTTTCCCTCACAGCACACATGTCATAGCGTTGATGTGTCAGAGCAGTAAAAGCATCACTAACATTGATAATGTCTCTCTTCTGTTTAGATGTTCCAGTAAGCCATGCTATAAAAGCAACAACACATTAGTGTGTACTCCATTACAAGTAAATACCTTCAATAAAAAAAATACCACTTAAGCAATTATCTGTAAAATGTACTCACGGTATCGAAATATCAGAATCAGAAATACTTTATTGATCCCAGAGGGGAAGTTACTTACATTAGAGAAGTCTTAGTAGAAAAATATCAGCATAAAATATACAAATGTACATTATACTAGAAGATTTTAATTGAATTTTGCAAATATTTTTATGTATAATTATTTATTTGCAATTACTAGTAATGATTTAATATCAGAAATTATAGCATTCATGAATAAAGTGTGTTTTATTGTTGCAGCTGTTCAGGTGTGGAGCTAGTTTTACATACTTCATGTGTCTTTAGGAAGTTTGATGTTAAATTTAAAAAAGAAAAAAAGAAGGATTTTGGGACCATTTGTGAAGTGTTCTCTTTTTTTTTGTTAAATTGTCAAGTTGTTCAAGTTTGACTCACACATTTAGCAAGTTATTTGACCTAAAATGTGGATATTTTTGCACATTTTTAAAGAGGAATTCTAAGAGATGAGGACACTGAAGGAAACTGACAAACTTTTTTATTTAAAAAATAGTTGCAGTTCTACGAATGTCCACTTGAGGATGCCCCAGAAACGAGTCAGTCTCCATTGACCCCCATGTTAAAATGACCACTGTGAAAATGATCACTTTACAGCAGAAATAAACATGTCAAAAGTCAAATGACCCACTGCAGAAATCTGATCAGTAGAAACTTGCTTCTCCTCTTCACCCTCCATGATTTCCTCTTCCATCAAATTAGCTTTAATAATACTCTTGATGGTGTCTTTAAGCCTATTTGCTCCAATCACAATCTTAAAATGATCAGCAATCCTCAGCAACTGCTTTAATGACTGTACAGATGGTGTCTGAATGAAGGAGTCCACCACAGAAGTCATAGCTTACAGCTTGCTAAACCTGGAGTCTCTCCCCCCTAGAATAGCTTGTGTATCAACATAACTGACCAAAATATTCAACTCTCGTCTTCGTGCAGTTAGCAGTGAGGGGTATTTACTCACTATAAACCAGTGGGACTGAAAAGAACCTGATGGCTCTCCCAGAAACCCACTGATGTGATCCCGAGCACACGGCTCTGCTCACTTTAACTGCCACACTAAGCAACAAGCTCTCTGTTTAGAGCTGATTGCTTAACCAAACAGGAAAGACTCCAAGAACCAGAGCCAGGACTCACCAAACTACCCATCTGATCAAACAAAATACAAAATGCTCTCCTCCAAAACTTCCATCAAACATGGTGTTCTCCAACCATGCAAACTACACAGTTTGCCAACCTAGAAGACTACTTACAAGTTAACAGACAAGCCCGGATTTGTCATGACCCGGCTCCAGGAAGGACAAAGAGGAGAGGACCACACATGATCAGAGAAAGTTTGATTTATTTTAACCAAACATGATTTAACAAACAAACTAAAGATCTGGGTCAGTACTATCAGTAATGTGTGTGGATGAATGGCAGCTAATGTGTAAAAATGTAGAAAACAAAAGAACCCAGACAACTTAACCAAAATCCAGGCCCAGAGAGCGAGCAGCTGATTCCAGTCAGCTTATAAAGCTGATGAACAACCAGCACAGGTGTCAGCCGTCAACTGATGGACTTCCTGTTGTTCTCTAAGGGAGCCTGAACTCCAGCCAACCAAGACAGTCCAAACAGGAAGTTCAGGGGCCGTCACAACAGTGTGACAGAAAAACAGTTTTGGTCTCTGTAGTTCAGGGGTGTCCAATCCTGGTCCTTGAGGGACACAATCCAATGACCAGGATCGTTATCAGGATTCTGCAGAGCTTGATGATGAGCTGATCATTTGAATCAGGTGTGTTGGAAGAGGGACACATCTAAAACATGCTGGACTGTGGCCCTTGAGGACCAGGATTGGACACCCCTGCTGTAGTTCATTTCCATATCATGACAACTGCACTGTGGGTGAACTCTTACATAAGTCATCCATTTAAATTGTATTAAGGCTTAGAATCGTGTATTACTGAGGCTGAGGTCACTTTACATAACAGATGGGTGCCTTCACAGGACAGCAAAGAGACGTTAGGGGAAGTCAGGCACTGCCAAGATGGCGACGACCGGAGCCTCCAAATGGAGCTTGGAAGTTTTCTGAGAGGACTAGATCTTTAAAAACAGTCTAATGTCTAACTATATCGGCATTAACATGGCACAATCATGTTAGCATCGTAGCTACATGTTACCATGATAATGCTAAAGCCTCATCATGCTTATGTAACCATGTTGCAGTAATACATTGGTGACAATCAGAACAACTGGGAAGCCTCACAAAACCAAATCTCGTGTATTAATAACGATGCGCCTCAATCTGAAACCTGTGTCAACATCGTCCACTTACTGTCAAATCATCATAATCCAGATGAGACAAAGCTTTAGGCTGACAGAAATATGGCTGTCTCACACTGATAAGCACACAAGAAGCAGCCATTGTTCATGAGAGTTTATCAGCCCTGGGTCGTGTCTCTCAGGCTTTACACAGAGGAAGGTCCATGCCTCTGATTTGGGAAGCTGCTGGTTGACATATTTACGACAGGATGTCATCGGAAAAGTGAAAAGGGGATTCGAAAAAAATGAGCCAAAGATTAAATCCTTGATTCCTTTTCAAATATTTAGACTTATGATGGAATTAGTTTGCTGACAGTATCGAGTCCTTCTCAGGAATCTGCCCTTATTCACTCCTCTGAAAACATTATGCTGTTTAGCTTCATAAATCCACTTTCCACAAAAGATGATTTATTGCTACTGTGTGCAGCTCAGGGCACCGGATCAGATATATTCACAAGATTGTGTCTTGTTTTTTTTGGCAGTAAGAGACTATAGATTCTGTCTGCATGTGTTGGTGTGACAACGCCTGGTTATAAACACTCAGCCCATCACTTCACACTGCTGTGCACTCTCTCACCCTTCATAAATCTTTTTTTCTCCATCTGGTTTCAGCTCTCCTCTTCTATCGAAACATCTCCGTGCATATGTGTTAGTGGAGATGCTCCGGGTTGTGTAAACATGTATGTCGGTGATGCGGATGCTGTATCCAGGTGTGCGTGATTTCATGCATGAGAACGTGCAGCGATCGTATCTGTGTGTTGTTGCATGAAGCCATATGGCTGCTCTGCCATAGCATCTGTACTGTATTATTATCAGTTCACATGCAATATGCTCACATGACCGTCTTGAAAGTCTCATCACATTATCTGGATTAATGGATTCACAAAAGGGATCTCAAGGGTTAAAGTCCCAAAACTTTAGGTACATTCTGCAGGAATCAGAAATGCTAGATTGGATTGAAGTTGCTGGCATTCTTAATTCTGTTTAAGTCAAAGTTAACCCGACTTTACAACTAAAGATTTGTTTGAATCAGTGATATTTGCAATAAGGGCAAAAAGGACAAAAGTTTGAATCACATACAAGTGACTGATTTTCCACATTTCATTGTATTATTTCAGTGACATGATTTTACATGTGAGTTGTACACTTATCAGCATTTGCGTGTTTCTCTCTTTGTTTTTTTTTTGTTTTTTTTTTAAGGGACTTTGAAAGGAAGAAGAAAAAGAATATTTTGAAATAGATATTTCTTGTAATTTTTAAAAAAAAAACTATTTATTGTTTTTTTGCACTTTCACCCTTTTGTTAAATTACAGATAATGTCCACTGAAATCACATGAAAAAAAAGTGTTAATTTATATGTTAACTGAAAGAAAATGTGCTAAAATTGTTAAAAACAAAAACAAAAAAAGAAAAAATTAAATTAAATTAAATTAAATTAAATTGTAAAACGTCCACGTGAAAGATCAGTTATTTTTTTTTACAGCTTTTGACCATAACGTTACACCTTTTTTTTGGTGTATATAAATCAACAAAAATATTGTAATTTTACAGATATCTGCAAATAATTGAAAAAAATATATATATTTAGGACTGAAAAATGGTAGAGCTCTTCGTAAACTATACAGCTTTTCTTGATTATGTTAAATTACAGATAAAATCACAGAAAAATGATGTTCTTTTACATGTGCACACAAAAACAGGCCAATTTTTAATGGAACTTTGTTTTCCCCCTACAGGTTACTTACACCAATATGCAGCACTTAAAAGACTAATTCGTATGCGTGTGTGCGAGTGTGTTTGTGTGTGTTTTGCCCATGTACCGACCTCCATCTGCGTCAGTGACGTCAGCCTCGGCCTGTTCAGGTACAGCTGCTCCTCCAGAGCTTCGGAGGGGAAGAAGTGTCCGCCCGGCAGCGCTGCCGAGAAGCTGACGTTCAGGATGCCTCCCGGCGCCGCGTCCAGGTCGGGCTGGATGTTGAAGATGAAAACGTCCTCGACGGGCACCGAGAGCACCGCCGACACGCCCTCCAGGAAGTTCCCCAGCAGCGGCGACAGGAAGTGCTCCTGGGACATGTTCTGGAGGCGCACGGTGACGCTGCTGCCCAGCATGTCCTCGGTGATGATGAGGACGCGCAGAACACACTGGGCTGAGATGCTGTGGACGCCATCTGAGGGTTAGAAGGAAAAACTGTTAAAGGAAGTAACAGAGGAGCTTATTCATGAGGTGTTTGGAGAACGGAGGACACTGGGCAGAAGATAAAGGAAGAAGTCGACAGAACAGGTGAAGAAGAAAAAAAAAAGGGGGGTGAGGAATGGCAGCGATAAAACAGTAGAGACAGCAACATAAAGGGACAGAGATAAATGAATAGGAGCCAGAGAAGAAGGTTAACAGAGAAACGAGGTGAGAAGGTCATCACCATGTCAGGAAATATGCAGGACTGTAGCTTTCTACATATGTTATCACACATGGTGCACACATACAGGAGAGGAATAAACACTAAAGAAAAAAACCCAGGATCGCTTTAAAAGGCGCTTTGACAAAGAACATGACACGTTACATCTGATGCCGCCTTTAAATTAATTATTTTGTCACTGAAGCGAACAAGCTCGTGCTGCAGGCAGTTTAAAGTCAAAACGCCTCCAGAGAAGAAACGCAACCAGCAGTTAGTAGAGTCTGTTTGAAACCACATAACAGTCGCAGGTGATGCACGATAACTCAGTGTGTTTTAAACATTTAATAAGAGAAGGAGGGAAGCTCATAGGTGACTAAAAGTGGCAGAAGTTTGGTAATTAAATTATGCTATAGGAGCTAATTCAGATCTTTATCAAAGTTGTATTAGAATCAAGTCTGTTGTTTTCACTCCTTAGAATCAGTTTTATTAGATTTAGTTAACAAAAGCTGTTTTTATAATGAATAACAGTGGGCTATCTGCCACTGAAGTTGGGTAATTGTAATAATTGTCACTTAAAATTCCAAAAGCAAGCCTAGAACAAATCACCTTGAATTGAAAAATATGTGAAAGAAAGAAAGAAAGAAAGAAAGAAAGAAAGAAAGAAAGAAAGAAAGAAAGAAAGAAAGAAAGAAAGAAAGAAAGAAAGAAATAATTCAAAATCCGTTAAAACAGCACTAACTGATCAAATATATTACAAAAAAAACCCCCATCTAAACTCAAAAATATCAGAACCAGCTCACAGCAGAAAAAAACAAATCCTATCCATGAAATATGACGTGTTTGTACCAAACACAAGCAGCCTGACGTTTGTACTGTTCAGCTAATACAACACTTGGTTTAGTTCAGCCCGCCGTCTCAAATCCAAGACTTTAATGTTGCCTTAAATATTTAACCAAAATCAATTATCCTCCACAGCTTCACCAACTGTGTAATCAAGTAAAGCAACCAAATTAAAGCATCAGTCATGCTCCGGTTGCCAGCGGCAACGCTACCATGACAGTGAACATTTTCCACTGCCAGTGTGCAGATTGCTCAACATGAACGTTTGTTTTTGTGTTTCACTGTAACACACTTGATCCTTGTGCAGACAGGACGAGGATGGCAGAGTGTTTCAGCGATCAAAGTGCTTCTGTCTACTGTGTGTCTGATTTATTTGAGCTATTTCTGCCACATGAGCAGCTTCATACAAGTTTTTATGCTAATTTTGAGTCGTGACTCGATAATCCGATACTAAATGTAAAACCTTCTTTTATGTCGGATTGTCAAGACGGAGGTCGAGATACAAGGAGGGCTTGATGCTGGAAGGATCATTAGTTGTTAATTATTGTTCATAGTTGTTATAATAACTAGTAGGGCTGGTCCCAATAGCACTTTGTGGTCTCTGGGTATTCAGGCCCAATTAATGATGAATATCAGAATATTTGGAGCGGTCAGGGGACACTTCCACCTCGTTGGAGCGCTCCGACAGGGTGGAAGTGGTCGGAACACACAGGCAGTACTTGGCTGCTAATGCTAGTTTAGGACAGCAGTCCCCAACCACCGGACTGGTACCGGGCCACACAGAAAGAAAGATAAAAAAAAGTTTTATTGTTTTATTTTCATTTCCAGCGCAGCCTACAGGGTATTTTATTTTGAAAAAGTACTATCTCGTCTTCCCGTCACTTCCGTCTGTGCTTGTTTGTCGCGCTTGACTGTCAGTTTTCACACCCGGCCGTTAAACGAAGCCTTCAGTCTAACCGCTGCCGAAATTAATTAAAAAAAACAAGCATCTCCGGAGAACTTCTTTGGAAAGACTCGATGCTGAGACAGAAGAAAAAGTAAACACATATTTAGCAAGTAATTTTATTCACTTGTGAAACTTTTTAATAGAAATAAATGTTGTTTTTTTGTTATGTGCACAATGACCGATCCGTAGAAAATTTTCTTGCTTAAGACTGGTCCGTAGTGCAAACAAGGTTGGGGACCACTGGTTTAGGATAGTGATCACACTTCTGTTTCCACCATTGGCAGCAGCGGGGACAGCGCCGCCATTCCCCCCGCCGCCGCCACCATCCATGTTTACTTCCGTAAACACTGAGCATGCTCGCTGCGTTTGACGTCGTCGTGTCCTCTTCTGCNTAATCCGACACTAAATGTAAAACCTCCTTTTATGTCTGATTGTCAAGACGGAGGTCCAGATACAAGGAGGGCTTGATGCTGGAAGGTTCATTTGTTGTTAATATTCATTGTTCATAGTTGTTATAATAACTAGTAGGGCTGGTCCCAATAGCACTTTCTGCTCTCTGGATGTTCAGGCCCAATTAATGATGAATATCCGAATATTTGGCGCAGTCGGGGGACACTTCCACTCCAGGGGAGCGCTCTGACGGGGTGGAAGTGGCCGGAACACACAGACAGCGGTCCCCAACCACAGGGCCGCGGACCGGTACCGGGCCACACAGAAAGAAAGAAAAAAAAAAGTTTTATTGTTTTATTTTTATTTCCAGCGCAGTCTACGGGGTGTTTTATTTTGAAAAAGCACTAGCTCGTCTTCCCGTCACTTCCGTCTGTGCTTGTTTCTCGCACTTGACTGTCAGTTTTCATGCTGGTCATTAAACGAAGCCGTCAGTCTAACCGCTGCCAAAATGAATTTAAAAAACAGGCGTCTCCAGAGAACTTCTTTGGGAAGACTCGATGCTAAGACAGATGAAAAACTAAACACATATTTAGCAGGTGATTTTATTCACTTGTGAAACTACTTTTATGTTATGTGCGCAATGACTGATCTGTAGAAAACGTTCTTGTGTAAAATTAGTCCGTAGCGCAAAAAAGGTTGGGGACCGCTGGTTTAGTTAGCAGTCACACTTCTGTTTCCACCATCAGCAGCAGTGGCGCCATTCCCTCCACCGTTACCATCCATGTTTACTTCCGTAAACACTGAGCACGCTCACTGCGTGTGACGTCATCGTGTCCTCTTCTGCGCATGCGGGACACTTTTGAGTCGTATGAAGTTCACACAGCAGATCACATACAAGTCGCATTGAACTGGAAATGTGAACAAACTCACAAAAATATCGGATATCACAAAAAGTCCTCATTGAGCATCAAGTCCTGCAGTGTGAACGTAGCCAATCTGTGGGATTGTTCAGTCAGATAATACGCCGTTATCCTGATTGGTGACATTAAATGTCATGTCGGAGTCAGAATCCAAGGCTGTCGGTATGTTAAGGCTGTTTATTATGGGTTCAGTTTGTTTTTCCTAAAACCCTGTTTTGGATAGTTAAGGGTCGGATTATTGAGTCACAGCTCTATTTTGTAATTTTTCCCCAGAGGACGCCTACAGACTTTGGTGAACCTCTAAGTTTTCACGTTGTGTCATCATCAGGTCACAGTTTGACTACTTCCAGGTCAAATGACGACATCAGCTTTACTGTGTGTTAGCAGATGTTAACATGCTGAACTAATACGGTGCAAATGGTAAACATTAGTAGGCTAACATGGTCATTTTTAGCATCCTAGCATGACATGAGCATTTATCTGCTCACAGGGGACTCTCAGTGTTTAGTCATCATCAGGCTGAAGATGTGATAAAAACAAAACAGTGCTTCTATCTGAAATCCACTTCCCCATCGCTCGCAAGGATGATGCAATTCTTTAATCGTATGTTACAGTAAGAAAGACAAAACTGATCCTCTTAAATCTACATTTGTTTCGTGAGCCGGGAAGCCGTTTCCAAGCCTCGTGGATGAGATTGAACATCATCTCTTTGGGCTCCACACACACAGTTCTGGTTACAGATTCAACACGGCGCTGCTTGTTCCTCTCAGAGGCCTGCAAAACGAGTTCATACAAATCGCAGCGGGTCGCAACCCCCCCACAAATACGACAACATCCGCTCCAGCCACGGACAAAAAAATAGGTTTCATTTACAGCGGATACCAACACGGCACAGCGCTGAGCTCCTGTAAAGCAATCTGCTGCCACAAGCTGGATAATAAAGCTATAAAAGAACGCACAGTGTTTGCGAGGAGGCCGTGGCGAGGTGAAACAGGGCGACGCAGAGAGGATGAAAGCAATACATGAGTGGACCCGATGCAAAAAAAAAGAAAAGAAGAATTAGATAAAGAAAGAAACAAAGGAGCGTGACAGCCGTGGATGGAGGCCGAGGGGTGGAGGAGGAGGATGGAGAGGCAGCGGAGGGTGAAGGAGAGCAAAGGAGGCTTATTAAAGACTGAAGCACCAGAGGAGAGTAATTAATAGAAGAGACTCAATAGAACTTGATATTTAGGTGTTACTAGAAATAACATACTGACTGCTGGTGTTAGATTCTGATTGAGGATTGAATTCATTTAAAATTGACGTGTTGAAAAGAGAAAAAGAAGAAAGGAAGAAAGAGCCAAGATTGTCAGAATATTAAGAAAAACAGAAAAATAACGAGTATTTATGTGTTTGTACACCAACAGGAAAAAGGCCCAAACTATAAATATCTGTTGTCATGAAATATATGTATTTTTATAAAAGGTAATTTGTGATTTTACAACATTAGACGATTAAAAAAAATGCAGGAAATATTCTGCATATTAAGGTTGTAAAATTAATTTTTCAACTGTTATTTTACAGATTTTATCAGTTTGGTAAATTATAGATAATGACCAGTAAAATCGAAGCGGGGAGAAAAGTATTAAGTCAAACTAGTAGTAATCATGTTTGTTTGTCTATTTATGTTTGTTTATTTTTTACAAAAGGTAATTAATTCAGAAAGGAATGAAGAAAGACCCAAGAGTGTCTACATTTTAAAAAATAAATAAATAAAATAAAGAGTATTAATTTACATGTTACCCAAAAGGAAAAGAGCTCAAAACTTTCAGTAAAATGTAAATGTAAAAATGTGTATTTTTATAAAAGG
>NW_007578100.1:142314-144400 GCF_000690725.1 Stegastes partitus | reverse complement strand
AAAAAAAAGAAAAAAAGCGTAAAATAAAGAGTATTAATTCACATGTTAACCAAAAGGAAAAAAATATAACTGTCCACATGAATAATCTGTATTTTTTTTTAATTGTACTATATTTAAATCAGCATTGGACAGATGCTTTTCAATAACTGAAATAAACATTACAAACATTTTTTTTCAGCTGTTATTTTACTGATTTTTCCTGTTTTGTTCAACTACTGATAATATGTAGTAAAATCACCAGAAAAAAATAGTAATTTTCATGTTAATTGGAAGAAAACACGTCAAAACTGTAAATAACGTCCACATTTTTTCTTTTTTTCTTTTTTTTTTTACAAACAATAATTCATTCTTTTACAATGTTTACCCACAAAATTACACAGTTAACACAAAAAAACAGTTAAAAGACAACTGTGGAGAACCAGAAAAGAGAGTAATTCATAGCGAGGGAGAAAACAAACCGTGATATTTTTATGTGTCACTACAAATAACACATTGACTGTTAGATTATTTTCTCTTGCTTATGCTGGAGTAAAAACGATTCCCTTCATTTAAACTGAAAGTGTTGCAAGAAGAAGAAGACGTGAAGAGAAACACTCAAGAGTGTCAGAATAAATAAAAATAACAAAAAATAAAACAGCATGATGTGTACATGAATAAAAACCAGACTGAACAGAGGAGGAGACGGAGGAGAGAGGTATGGAGGCTGGGGGTTGGGTTTGGTGGCAGCTGGTTTGATTACCGGATTATGAGGAGCTTCACTCCCCACTGACCTCTAACACACACACACACACACGTGCACAAACACACACACACACACACAAACTCAAATCCAGTCCCATCGTAATAAATGAACAGCCAGAGGGAGGACTGGCGTCGTGGAGGGGGGCCGAGAAGGAAACCACAAAAATCTTTAGGGGATGTTTTAATGGAAAATATAAAGGATATATATATTTATTTATCTATACATAAAACAGACACAGAGCAGGACGTAGACGGACTCAATACATTAGGTGGAGTAATTAAATGTCACCCCGTCCTGTGGGGCTAAAAGCCAGCTTTGCTATCAACCTTCTGGATCACAACGCAAAGACGCAGCAGCACTAATTGACACTGATCTGCCATTGTCATTGAAATGAGACGGGGATCTATGAAAAGAGCCGAGATAATCTGCTGGAGTGGGACCCAATCTCTCGTTTTCTCTCACAGTGCAGAATAATGTGTGTTCAGAGCTCTGCTAGGGGTCCGGGTTTAATTTGCATCGCGACAAGCACGAGTTGTGCCATCCAACCGGTCCTGGTCCAACAGGCGACTTACACAGGTGTGATGTGGACGTTTACACTCGTATCGTTTATATCCAGTAAATAAACTGTGGAGAATATTTGCATATTCATAGATTCTGGATTCCAGTGTCTCATAAAGAGGATAAGCTAAACTAACCTGAGATTAAACTTTATTAATCCCAAAGGGACTGTGGCAGATATTGTTTAAGAAAAATACAATAACACGACAATAAATGCAGCGCCTAATAGAGAAACAGTAAGATATAGGCAATACTTAAAACGAAAGTAAGTGTAATAAGACTAGAAGTTTAAAAAGTAAGAAGATACACCAGAGGGCCGCCGCTATAGCTCGACTGGTTGAGCTGGTGACCCATGTACTGGGGCTATAGACCCCGATGCAGCGGTCATGGGTTCGAATCCAACCCATGTCCATTTGCTGCAGGTCCCTCCCCCATTCTTCTCCCCACTTTCCTGTCTCTCGCTCTCTACAGTCCTGTCAAATAAAGGCCAAAAAAATTACTTAAAAAAAAAAAAAGATGTTACACCAGCAGGGATACTGAAATAAATGACGTTCCTAAAGAGCTAAACTGCGACATTTTGAGGGAACGTATGACAAATATATTTCAAGTCAGCATCCATCCATCCATCATCTATACACCACTTAATCCTCACTAGGGTCATGGGGGGCTGGAGTCTATCCCAGCTGATTTAGGGTGAAGACAGGGGACACCCTGGACAGGTAACCAGTCTATCACAGGGCTACACTTAGAGACAGACAACCAAGCACACTCACATTCACACCTACG
>NW_007578100.1:135611-142113 GCF_000690725.1 Stegastes partitus | reverse complement strand
ATCAACTAAAGTTACTGACAAAAAGGTGTGGAGCAAACAAAAGATGGCTGGAAGTCCTGGGAAAAAAGCCAAACTAAAAGTCTGAGTGAATATCAAACAGCAGCTAAACTCAGAGAAACCAAAACTACAAACCTGATGAGAAAACCCCCAAAAAATCCAAACCAGAAACAGACGAGGAGAATCTAACTGACAAAGACAAGACTGTTTATACACCCAGAACTGATTTGGGAAGACGAGAAACAGATTAAACTAATCAGGGAGGTATAAAAGGAGGAAGACAATGGGAGGAAGTCAACTGGAGAGGGATTGTCAAAATAAAACACGACAAGACCGTGACGAGCGTAAAGCCTCTTCAATGTTTAAACAAAGCTCCCTAAATCGTATCTACATCTATTTTAGTCATCGTACGAAAAGCTAAATATGAAACATGACAGTGATTTACGTCTGTGTCCTGGCTTCAAACCACTTCTATCTACTATCAGAGGGGTTTGAATCTGACTCTCAGCAAGCACAAAAAGTTCCTTTAACCATCAAACCTCAAGCTGTAAACTTCAAATAGCTCTTTGAAGAGGAGAAGATGTGACAGACGGTTCTCTCTAAATGAGATTTAATTAAGCATTTGACCTTTTAGCAGCAGCAGCAGCAGAGTCTTCTTCAGGATAACAACTCTGCACTGCTTCTATCTGCTCCAACAGAAGACCTCGAAGACGACGGCGTGTAGACCGAACGGACGGACGCACCGGAATAATCTTATTCCGCAAGTTAGATTACATGTGACATTTAATAAACTACGATTAAATTACGTGTTATTTTTTTCCCACTTTGTTCCGCAGCTGTTTAATTTCTGTAGCCCGAAGACTCGCTGGATGTCTCGATCAATTTTATTTGTTGACACACTGTTCTCGGCGCAACAGGGATGTTAGCCTCCTGCAGATGATAAGGGGAGGGAAAAAAAATACACAATTTCCTCAGACGCGCTAAAAAAAAACGTTTCCCTCCGAGCCTCCGGGGGATTCCTCTCAGTGGTTCCCAGCGACGTTCAGAGGAGAACATCTGACAACTCAACACATCATATAACAGGCAAAAGAATGAGAAACGGCACTCAAAAGCATTAGTGCCTGTTTTCCTTGATGGTTTTTAACTTCGCTGTGATTTTATCGCCCTTCAGAGGTATTGTTGCCCCCGAGCAGCTATTAAATTCTGACAGTAAATGTGGCAGACACACATAAAGACAGTAAACTATCTCAAATATCTTCCTTCCTCTTACGGCTGCAGCGCAGATAATTCAATATGCATTAGTACCGGCCACCGCTCTGCCTTTTCTAGAAATAGGAAAGGAAAAACAAGAGGGCAAAATGCAGTTGAAGCTCAGCTCATAGAGGCAAATCTTAACTTTTCTGCACCACAAATATCTTTAGATTGTTTTTTATATGTACAGAATCTTTATGTATGAGTAGATGTGAGTGGTTAGTGTGTCTAAATGAATTTATGACTTGATAATCCGACACTAAATGTTCTTTTATGTCGGATTGTCAAGACGGAGGTCGAGATACAAGGAGGGCTTGATGCTTGAAGGGTGATCTGTTGTTAATATTTATTGCTTATAGTTGTTATAATAACTGGTGTATTGTTAGAACACTATGCATCGCTGGATTTCACGCCTAACTGACTAGTGCGAATGTGCACGGGCCCGTCGGTTGACGTCAAAGGTAAGTAAATCTGTGGGATTGTTCAGTCAGATAATACGCCGTTATCCTTATTTATGATATAAAATGTCATGTCGGAGTCAGAATCCAAGGTTGTCGATATGTTAAGGCTGTTTATTGGGTTCCGTTTTTCCTAAAAACCTGTCGAATAGCAAAGTTTTGGACTGTTCAAGGTCGGATTATCGAGTCATGACTGTATTCTGTAAATAAGTTAAACACAGCACCAGGTAGAGAATTTCATCATACTGGTACCTTGCAATTGCTGCGTACGATAATAAAGCCTTTGAGTCAATCAAATGGCTGTTTCTAAGCAATAAAGATGCCAAATTCTGGCCACTAAGGCCTCGTCCACACATAGCAGGATATCTCACAAAACAAAGATATTTTTCTACGATGTCATCCACATGAAATTGCTGATTTACGGCATTAAAAACGATTCTTTCAAAAAGCTTCGAACAAAGTGAAGATCTGCGAATCCTCCGTTTATGTGTCTGCATGTGGACGTCAATAACCAGGGTTTAGGTTTCGAAACGTCACTACCTGCGACAAAATATGTTCTTTACATCACATATGCGACCTGTGTTTACATTTAGAAACAGTGTGGACGCCCTCAGAACTGTGTTGTCTCTTGTCCAGGCCCAGATACCGCTCCATGTACAAGAACACAGGCGAAGGATGACGTTAAGGACGGTTATTTTCCGCCACCGTGCCATTCCATGTCCGAGGCATGTTCTCCGTTAAAGACACCGATACTGGTTTTGGGTCAGACCGGGACGCACTGCCAGCTGGTGGGAGAACTTTGAGACGGCTCCAGGAGGAATGGCGTGACAATTTCCATACATCCCGGTCGACGCTCCTGTCGTTGGAGTTATTACATCCTCACGTAGAATATGAATGTGCTTAACAACGCACTTAGGTGTGGATGAATTCTTTTTCTAAAAACAAGGTGGTGTGTACGTTGGTTTTTTTCTAGACGGAGGGGGCAGGATATTCGGTTTTACAAAAACCCTGCTACGTGTGGACAAGGCCTTAAACCAGAAAAATCCACCATTTTCTATGAGGTCAGCTACAAATTATAGATCTGACATGCTAATTACTGTTGTGTCAAAAGGTTCTAATTAATAAATCTATTGTCCAAGATTCTTGTTCTGTTACACAAGTGTTGAGTCAACTGGAGCATAAATGGAACAGAAAGCATCTATTTTACTAACTTTTAACTTGTAAAGCTGAAGTCATCCATTTCTAACTGACTTAAGTTCAAGGTTCAACACATGCAGCTAAAAACTCATTAAAAAGAGAGGATCCAGTTTACAAAGCTGCCATTTTTATCAACCAAGGACACAAGTCAGCCGGTGTCCTTTCAGCTCCTGTGATAGCTTCTGGCACTCTGAGGCGTCAATCATTGTGTCAGTCAACAGACTCCCATATCTCCGTGACACCGGTGTGCCATTTCGGATCAAACCTTTTCATTTGCACCACTTGATCCCGGAGCGTCAGGACTATCGGTGGACTAAAAAAGACCACGGAGGAATTGTAAATTAGCTTTTTGGCAAGGGGGGGCGAGTAAAGGTGAAAGCCAGAGAGTCATAACTAATGCATCGTCCTATCTTCCACGTTGGCGTGCATGGAAACAATAAAACATTAATGACCTCCAAACGCAAAACTCTACAAATGGAAGGTTATTTTGGTGTGTTTAGCGCCACCGGGAAAACAAAAGCATCTCGCAAACAACAACTTAGAGATGCCTTTGCGAGCTTTCACGGCTCCTGTGGGCTTGGAGCCAACGGTTTCTCCCCCTTCAAAGAGGGAGGAGAGCTCGGGGCTGGCGTGCATAAAGACTCTAAGAATAAACACACTGATCCGGAATCATCGGCGAGCTCCCACCGATGCGCGAGCGCCAACATCGCCGTGAAAGAGAGGGGCCGGCCTCCGATCGGCGCCGCGGCTCTAAGATGCTTTGTGGCTTGTACGGTCCCCGGCGTTTCAAAGGGGTTGAAGGAGTTCAGTGCTATCTCTCTGCAGCAGGTAGCCTGACTAATAGCACACTCAAAGCCTCTTGAATGTCAGAGCATCCCGAGCTCGCTTCCCTGGAAATCCGGACGGAAATAGTCTGCAAAGTAGCGTACAATTGAAGCCCACAGCTGGAACTGAAAGCAACCCCCCCAAAGGTTTTTTTTTTTTTTTTTTTTTTTGGGCAGGAGGACGGGTCACAAAGCACAGCCCTGGCATTTTAGTTTGAGAGAGAAAGTCACAAGACAAAGCGACCAAAGGTTTGGAGATGTGGCTCGGCTGGTTCTGTGATTTCAAAAACTTCCCAAAGCACTCAGATGCAGCGAAACTAGATGAGAACTGGATAAACAACAAGCGCTTCGAGTTTCACGGGTGAATTTTTTAAGAGACAAACATATAGGAAGCTCCTCGGTGTCCCGCAGAAGTTGGTGAAACAGGCGGAGGAAGACGGGAATTAAAAAAGTGTCGGTGCACTGCAGTGAATCATTCCTGTTGATGTGGTACGGCACGCTGTGTGCATGATCTGCTGCGCTGTGGTGAAAGTTTGACTTCAGTTATTTATTTACTTTCAGGCTCAGTGTCTCACAGAAAGTGCAGTTTGCTGTCGAAGTGAAAGAAAGCTGTTCTCATCGACGATCAGATGTGTTTTAAGGAGGATTTTAGTTGAAAAAGCATAAATTATACTTGAACAACTCTGACAATCAACCACTGAATGAGGAATAAAACTCTTAGATAGTCATTATTATGGGTGTGAATACTCTTTATTCTAGTCTTAAATGTGTATTAGTGGTCCAGATCGTTTCTATCAGCAGCTTCTACAGTTCAAGAAAGAAAAAAAGAGATGACGTCTGTTTTTCTGGTAGCTTTAGTCATGAGGTTCAAATGTTTAATATAATAAGCAAGTATCATTCAGGGATTTTTTATTTTTAAGGCAAAACATGAATAATTTCATTGTCCATAAAGTGTTCTTAAAGTTGGCATATGAGCTATTGAGGGGGAAAAAATAGAAAAATGTTAAATTCATAACCTATATGGAGGAGTATCTCAGAAGATACAGAGTGTAAATTGAAAAATGAATGCCATATTTCTGAAATAAATCATAAATTGTTTAATTTGAGTCTGGATATCTTTGAAAAATAGCAGTTTATTCAGATTTTTTTAAGTGTTTGTATGTGCTTGCACATTAAAACCCATTTACCCACTGGGTTTGAAGGAATGTTGTCTTTAAAAAATGCCAAAATTACAGCACTTATCGTAGCCAGAGATTGAAAAACCTTCTAGCAGTTCTTGAACTCATCTTGCATTGGGAAAATTAACCAAATTTGAGTTTAAAATTATGACATTTCATGAAAACCATTTTATTCTATGTCTCATTTAAAAATGTCCCAAAAGGTAAAGCATTTGCTCCAACAAGATTCTGTAAAAAAACTAAACATTTTACCCTCCTTAATGCAAGCATGAAGCCATTAATAACTCATGTGTGACCAACGGAAAAGTGACAAGAATTCAGGGACTTTTGAGCTGAGCTGCAGGATGTGTTTCCACAGAGCACAGAATGGAAACTAATAAAAAAGTAGTAAAATATCTGTTGCATGTAAAGCTGCTGCACAGCTGTGGGCTATTGGAGAAACTGATTGAATGTTGATTCCAGTTTGTTATTATTATGAAAATTAAGTAATCAAAGACAATCAACACTCTTTTTTTTAATTGAAGATTTATGTCAATATAATATTGCACAATAGATAATGTGAGTTCCTTCTACTTCTAGCCTTGGTTGTGCTGTTTCCATAGGGGTGCAGAAGTTTATGTTGCCGTAAAAAACGAGCTCACAGTGAGTAAAACTGTGATAACAGCATAAAAAACAACACCTAGAAACTACTTGGAGTTGAGAAGAATGTGGCTTTAGCGTAAACTGACTGACATTTATGCCTCACCAGTAGACATTCAAGTGTCAACTCCAAAATGGGAACTTTGTGTAGCGAGTAGTCGGGACTGTGAACCCAACGATCCGCTTCTGTCTGTTATTCATTGTAGGTCAGTGTGTGAAAGGCGAGCGCTGCCAGGGTTAGTAGTTCAAATCCCTCCGCTGTTCAGTCATTCACACGTGGCATTAACTCTGCCATTGTTCAGCCCTCCGACTCCAACTGTACGCACTCTTGACGCTGGAAGGAGTCGGATTAAAAGAGGAACAAAAAAAAAAAAGAGGAGATATGTTACAACCAGCATGCAAAACCAAAAAACAGTAAAATTGGATTTACACCGAAGAAAAGCCGCGTGTCGCTACTCGGAAACACACTAAACACTGAGCGCTCAGCCCATTACTTCACAGTCCGTGCACTCACAATCACATGGGTTTAAATCCCATTTCACACTGTGTTGTCACATCCCTTTGTCTGGCCGCTGCCCGTCTCTCCTCTGTGTTCGCCGACCTCGAAAAAGCCCTAATAAAATATGAGAGGCTGCGTTTTTAAAAAAAGTCTGTGCAACAAAAATTTTTCTGCTACCTGAGGCGCCCTCGGGTCGGGAGGATAAATAAATAAACAGCCGCTGAACACATGCTGCCAACATAACGTCGTTAACGGAGCAACGGAAGAGAATGGAAATAATGACTTCACCTTTCCAAGAGAAAGGATGAGCAGCCAGAGTATTATCTACATCACAGATATATAAGTGACTAATGGACAAGCAAAGAGAGAGAGACAGGCCACACGTTAAAGCAGTGAAAATTACAGACTACCGACAGTCCCTGAACTACTCATGCATGAGGAAATGAAGACGTCATTTGC
>NW_007578100.1:127618-129481 GCF_000690725.1 Stegastes partitus | reverse complement strand
TGGCATCTGTCTGGTTCTTCCAACACTGGATTTTCTTCTACTGACTAATGCATGAATTACAGTTTTGACAGATAAAGATGGTGAAAGCCTTTGTCTGAAAATTAAAGTTTTGGCAGCAAAATTGGAGAAATCAGTCTTTGTTTCCTGCAGTTGTATTTGGACTAACTTTATCACCAGTACAAAACGAGCATGTCTCAGAATGCCAACAATACAATCAGCATTGTGGCTTCCTACCATCTGTGGCAGCATCGTGCACAACTGCTGCTACCATCCCTCCATTGTTACGAGGCAGGCTTTTCAATTATTCCGCAAATCAAACGACAAACAAGACACAAAGGCAACACCAGAACACAAACATCCAGTTTCTCTGCAAATAGAAAAACAGATAGAAGCCTAACCAGCAAAATAAAAATGGAAAATGTTCAGCCAGTTGCCACAAAGGTAGGCGGCACCAGATAATCAGCCCGTTTTTATACACAGCTGCTCTGACTTAAAGCACATTTCCATGCAGAACTTCGACTCTTATCCCCGAAGGATGAAGACGGCTGCAGCTTTCTGTCTCCTCAGCAAACACTGAAGCAGACAAAGCACAAAGGAATGTGTCATATAGTAGAAATATCAGGACGGCAGCACAGGTTCCAATCTGAAACAAACCTCTGAAAAAACAACAAAAGATCTGAAATGTACGTGAGGATATTTCCAAAAAAGATAGAAGGATAATTAGACCAAACCCAAAATGCAGTCAATGCAAAAAAAAAGAAAGAGAACGCTGGCAGCAGAACTTAACAAACTACCAATTAACAAGAGCAGCAGCACATTTTCATTGTCATGCAGTTGTTTTGGTGGTAATTATGATGCACCATGTGATTAAAGCAGCACGTGAGTCTAAANCAGGTCATACGTTAGTGCCAGTAAAACAACACAAGCGTTAACAATAGCGTGTATGCATCATTACAATCCACACAGAGCCAGGCGTCGGCTTCACAGCTGATTTCTGCGCTCTGTTTGTTTGTTAAAGCCTTTTCTACCCCTGAGGTCTGGGCACTCATTATACTCGGTGTAAAGTAGAGCAACAACACACACACACTCACACACACTCGTGCACACAGCAGCAGCAGCAGCAGCAGCCACAGCAACATAATGGTTTTAAACCAACAGAAGCACTAATCCTTTACATTAAACCAGATACACTTAACTTGCGCAGACATAAAAAGCCCTCTTGCATGTAAACGCTCTCACTTTTAGCCCATATCGCATTTACACACACCATTGTACTTATAAAACAAATCCGCAGTGACCCTCTAACAAGCAGACGTGACATCGGTTAGCAGCTGTTTGTGGCAGCAGCAGCCATCACTCTCCTTCTTCTGTTTGTGTTTTCTCAAATGTGCAACGACAGAAATATTAAGTCAGAGCGATGGAGGGCAAAAAAAAGATATGATGCTTTTACACACTAACTGCCTGGACCTGAGTGCTTAGGAGCAATTTGACTCAATTTAATTTACTCACTGGTAATTTATTCCCTGTTGCGTTCACAGAATCTGGAAATATCTCCACTTTTGCACATACTGCTTTGTCACTTATTGAACCTACACGTTTACTGTTGCACCTTATATGTAAGTATTGCACTACTTTAAGCCGTTACTTTTTTGTATATGTTCAGCAATGTGCAATATCCAGCAGTGTAACATCAGCTACACTAGTTCTTCTGTTTCAAATGTTTACTTCAAGAAAAAACAGTGACAGTATAGTTGACAGGAGTGACATTTTTTCCCTTCTCCAAATAGCCCATACCACCCAAAACCCAACCTAAAACAGAAAAGTAAATGACTGTGTACCTTGTTGTGTATAACTATATTATAC
>NW_007578100.1:124198-127200 GCF_000690725.1 Stegastes partitus | reverse complement strand
AATTACAGACTACCGACAGTCCCTGAACTACTCATGCATGAGGAAATGAAGACGTCATTTGCAAAACCAGATAACTCCATGTTTGTAGATTTTCAGAAAACTGGTTTTGTTTTCTTGAGATGATATTAATCAAACTGAAGCTGAGTGGATGTGACTCAGTAGAAATGACAAAAATAGAGATAAGTTTGATTGATATTGTCTCAGGTAGACGATGGAGAAGTGGGTTTTCTGAAGGTTTGTGAAGATGGAGTTCTCTGTTTTTGCAAATGAGCTCAATAAATTTAACCAAATCTGAGCTTGAAATTTTAAGATTTTATCTAAACTTACTTTATTATACATGCCTCATTGTAAAAGAATAGCCAAAATAAGTCCTTTGCTCTGCACAGAAGCCGTTACTGACTCAAGTGTGATCAACAAATGGTAAATGGTCTGCACTTATATAGCGCTTTTCTACCTTAGCGGCACTTAAAGCGCTTTACAATGTGTTTCTCATTCACCCATTCACACACATTCACACACTAATGGCCACAGAGCTGCCATGCAAGCTGCTGCCTGCCATTGGGAGCAACTTCGGGTTCAGTGTCTTGACCAAGGACACTGTGGAGGGGCGGGGATAGAACCACCAGCCTTAGAATCAGAGGACAACCCGCTCTACCACCTGAGCCACAGCCACCCAGTCATGTGACAAAAAATTTAATGAATTTTCAGCTGAACTGCAGGTTGTGTTGCACACAGCAGGTTGGAGACGAGTATGAAAACACATTTAAAAAGTAAGTAGGAAAACATCTATAGCACGATGTGTGAAGCTGCCATTTTTTTCCACTACGGGCCATCCATACATTAATGTCAGTAAAATAACTTCAACTTCAGCTTACCAACAGTCCTTAAACTACTCATACATTGGATAATTTAACCAAATCTGAGTTGAAACTTGTGATGTTCAATCAAAGTCACTTCATTCTACATGTCTCATTTAAAAAATAGCCAAAATAAGTCCTTTGCTCTGCACAGATTATGTAAAAAACAGGAAAATTCTATTTTTCTCATCACAACTGTGAAGCCATTACTGACTCAAGTGTGACCAGCAGTTGGGTGACAAAAAATCATTGAATTCTCAGCTGAACTGCAGGTTGTGTTACACAGAGCAGATTGGAGACGAGCATGAAAACACATTTAAAAAGTAAGCAGGAAAATATCTATAGTATGATGCGTAAAGCTGCCTTTTTTTCCCCCTAATAGAAGCCATACATTAATGCCAGTATAATACCAACTTCAAGTTCAGCTTACCAACAGTCCTTGAACTACTCATACGTTGGGTAGTTTAACCAAATCTGAGTTGAAACTTGTGATGTTCAATCAAAGTCACTTCATTCTACGTGTCACATTTTAAAAATAGACAAAAATACTCCACCCAGATTGTGTAAAAACAATAGAAATTCTACATTCCTCAGCATAACTGTTATGTTATTACTGACTCAGATGTGATCCACAGTCAGGTGACAAAAATTCCGAAAATTCTCGGCTGAACTGCAGGTTGTGTTTAGATTGGACACAAGTATGGAAACAACTTTAAAAATATAAGCAGCAAAAATATCTATAGCACATAAATCTGACATTGTTTGTTCCAGTGCAGGTCATACGTTAGTGCCAGTAAAACAACACAAGCGTTAACAATAGCNAGAGAGAGACAGGCCACACGTTAAAGCAGTGAAAATTACAGACTACCGACAGTCCCTGAACTACTCATGCATGAGGAAATGAAGACGTCATTTGCCAAAACAGATAACTCCATGTTTGTAGATTTTCAGAAAATTGGTTTTGTTTGCTTGAGATAATATCAATCAAACTGAAGTTGAGTGGATGTGACTCAGTAGAAATGACAAAAACAGAGATAAGTTGAGTTTGATTGATGTTGTCTCAGCTGGACGATGGAGAAGTGGGTTTTCTGAAGGTTTGTGAAGATGGAGTTATCTGTTTTTGCAAATGAACTCTTCAAATTTAACCAAATCTGAGCTTGAAATTTGAAGATTTTATCTAAATTTACTTGATTATACATGTTTAAAAAAAATAGCCAAAATAAGTCCTTTGCTCTGCACAGATTATGTCAAAAAAAAAAACCAGGAAAATTATAATTTTCTCAGCACAACTGTGAAGCCGTTACTGACTAAAGTGTGATCAACAAATGGTAAATGGACTGCACTTATGTAGCGCTTTTCTACCTTAGCGGCACTTAAAGCGCTTTACAATGTGTTTCTCATTCACCCATTCACACACATTCATACACTAATGGCGACAGAGCTGCCATGCAAGGTGTTGCCTGCCATTGGGAGCAACTTCGGGTTCAGTGTCTTGACCAAGGACACTGTGGAGGGGCCGGGTGATAGAACCACCAACCTTAGAATCAGAGGACAACCCGCTCTACCACCTGAACCACAGCCACCCAGTCGTGTGACAAAAAATTAAATGAGTTTTCAGCTGAACTGCAGGTTGTGTTTCCACAGAGCAGATTGGAGCCAAGTATGGAAACAATTTGAAAAAGTAAGTAGGAAAATATCTATAGTACGATGCATGAAGCTGCCATTTTTTTCCCCACTACAGGCCATACATTAATGTCAGTAAAATAACTTCAACTTCAGCTTACCAACAGTCCTTAAACTATTCATACGTTGGATAATTTAACCAAATCTGAGTTTAAACTTGTGATATTCAATCAAAGTCACTTCATTCTACGTGTCACATTTAAAAAAAATAGCCAAAATAAGTCCTTTGCTCTGCACAGATTATGTAAAAAACAGGAAAATTCTATTTTTCTCATCACAACTGTGAAGCCACTACTGACTCCAGTGTGACCAGCAGTTGGGTGACAAAAAAGTTAAGTGAATTTTCAGCTGAAATGCAGGTTGTGTTTCCACAGAACAGATTGGAGACGAGTATGGAAACACATTTAAAAACTAAGTAGGAAAATATCTATAGCACATAAATCTGACATTGTTTGTTCCAGT
>NW_007578100.1:95004-117999 GCF_000690725.1 Stegastes partitus | reverse complement strand
CATTTTCTAGGATCGTTCGTGTGATAAAAATCCCCAAAACAGCAAAACTGAGGAGCACTGACGCTTTCATGGGATGCGCGTGTGAAAAAATGGCTGCATCTCTGTCGTATTCGAAGTACGCCTTGAAATACGACGACTTTATGACCACGCTAGGACTCAGGATTCAGAAAAGTGGGATCCACCGGTCTCACAAAAGTCCCAGTTTACCTAAAAAAAAAGCGATCACAGCTTCAAAACCAAACCGACAGACTCCTGACATCCATCCTTGTCTGGGAGCTACAGCGCGGCAGCACGGCGGCTGGTTGACTGTCCGGCTCCTCTCTCTGCAGTGATCTTGTTTGTTTACAGTAATCATGTTAATGTCATCAAGCTAATGAGGTAATGATTTATTGATGATACATTGCTAAACATAGCAGTGAAGTTCCAGCCTGTTAATGATCTTTACCTCATGTTCCCTACGCTGTGCATCTTACTCCTCTCTGGTGGCTGATTCAGCCTGAGTCTGCTCTCATTTAGCCTCCGACGTGCACAAACAAACCATTAAAATGCTGTTCATGGACACTTACATTTCCATTTGCTCCTTAGCACTGACTCTATAATGTCTGAGAGGTTAGGAGACCTGCCGGTACACCTCCTATGTCTTAGAGACCGTGATGTACTTATGCGTATTGGGTTCCGTATCTTCTTTACAGCTTTCTTTAAGTGCCCAGAAAGCAATTACGACTCCATATTATAAAAGAAACTTTGCTTACAGAGCAAACATTATTTTGGCCCCAGGCCTCTTACCATCATTGATCAGGTGCCTTCTTGCATAACATGGTGTCGGAGTGCTTCGCTGGTAAATTAGAGAGTCATGAGAACCTGGTTTGTCTGTTTTTTTAATCTATACGTGAGCAAAAATCCAGAACATGAAACTTTGTGGGAAAAAAGATCAGTTTTAGAGGCAAGAGTTTCACTTTTCTACTAGAAAAAGGTTCAAACACAGCAGTTTGTTTATTAAAAATGTGAAACAGAGCAGATAGGGGACATGTACCAAAACATTAAAGTAGAAAAATATCAGTAGTAGGTAAAGCTGCCATCGTTTTCCTGTGTTGATAACACCTGTGGGTGCTAAGAACTATGGGGAACACGTTGATTCTAGTTTTTGTTTTCAGTTGTTGTTCAATAAATAATTAAAAAAAAGGAACATGAATTTTTCTTAAATGATTTTTTGCACTATAACACTGCACAAAGGATACTTTGAGTTCTCTGTATTTCTTTCTATAGTTGTGCTGGACTTTATACTGCAGTGAAAAATGAGTCCATATTAAGTAAAAATGTGACAGGAGTAAATAAAACACACATAAACTACTTGGGATTCAGGCAGTGTGGGAAGAAAAACTGCATCTGTATCTGAGCAAAAAACCTGAAACATTTATCGTATGTCCAAATATGAAATATTTGTCGGACAGAGTTTCACTTTTCTAGTATATGAAGATTAAAAAGGTGATGAAAAATGTGACACTGAGTATGGATACAAATAAAAAATGAAAGTAGGAAAATATCTGCAGTAGGTAAAGCTGCCATTTTTTTTTCCAGTGTTGATAAAACCTGTGGATGCTTGGAAAAAACGTGGAACACATTGACTCCAGTTTTTGTTTTCAATTTTTGCTCAATCAATAATAAGAAAAATGTACCATTCTTAAATGATTTATGGCATTATAACACCACACAAAATCTATTCTCTCTATTTCTATCTATGGTTTTGCTGCTTCTGTAGAGCTGCAGGACTTTATATTGCAGTGAAATATGAGCCCACATTGAGTAAAAATGTGAAAAGAGCAAAAAAGAAATAACACCCAGAAACCACCTGGGGTTCAGCCAGTGTTTGACAGTGTATAAGAAAAAGTACATCTATACATGAGCAAAACCCTGAAACATCCATCTTATCTCCAAATATCAAATATCTGGCAGAAAGACTTTCCACTATAAAAAGGTTCAAATACAGCAGTTTGTGGATTCAAAAAATGTGACTCTTGAGTTGTTTTTGCGGACAGACGCACGCTTAATAAGAACTTTTCGGTGTAATAAATGATATTGTTTGAGGGTTTTAAGTGGGCGCGTTTTTTCGTGTTCGTCTGCTCGCACAGATTGTCGGTGTCAAAAAAAGGTGTAAGAAGCAGATTTCAGGATCAGACCGGCTGCAGAACTCCCAGCAGGGAACATGAATTTATTATAATCTCGACTCCCTGAACACGTTGTTGCTGTCAGACTGTTCAGTCACGGCCTCAACATTCCCCCCTCCGTGCATAATGCTGCCTTATTTATCACTAGCTTCCAGCAGCTATTCCGGCATTCCAACCACATTATTACCAGAAAGCAACACACTTATCAAGTCAACTTTACTTGTACAGGGCAGCTCCCGGATGAAACAGCTGCATGACTGCAAAGTAACCTGGAGTGGATTTGAAAAAGACTTGAGGGCAAATCCTGCAGAAATGAAACCTTGGACGCCTTATCTGTGCATTTAACTGTTCAACTCATTCTAGAGAGGAAAAATACATTCTTTTGTCCATTTGCATAAAATAGCAGAAGTCATTTTGTTAAGCTGGATGAACTTGTCGCTCTTTCCTTTCAGCACAAACCTGGAATTGTCAAGAAATTACGATGTGATGGTGTTAACCTGGTCCTCAACCCATCCACTGCTGAATGTCTTTCGCCTTCAGTGAGTTAAAGCCAATCACATGAATGTTCCTATACAGAAACTGGATCCTTGTCAGAATAGAATGCAACACATTCGGTCGTCCTCTTGACCAAAATCTCCTGAAGCTAAAAAAGATGACCTGAACCCGTTACAGTGACAGATTCAGGGCTGGTGTCATGGCCACTAATTAGCCATCAGAGCTCCCTGACATCAGGAAACTGTGTCAAACTCCACAGACCTACACTTGGTCCATTTAGCTCCTGACGGGGGGGCGGCTGCATCGCGCACCGGACAGGACGAAGACGGAGGGAGCGCGTCTAATGGATTTTAATGGGCTGGTGCAAGTTCCTCTATAGTGTGGCTGCTGCATTGTGGTGGGTTGGTATGCACTGTATAGACTATGTAGGTCATCGCGGTTGCTAAGTGAGCTGTTGTAAGTGCTGTGTGCTGCTTCGGGTTTGAGCCCATTTGGTTGGTGTTTTTTCTTTATCCTCTGTGAAGATCTTGGGATTTAAAAGTTAATATCTTTGGTTTCGAGAGAGAGAAAAAAAAAACATCTCTGCATAATTTCCTGTCCATATCACACTCGGGGTGTGTGTCATAGGAGGAAGTAATAAGGCTGGTGTTGAGCTAGAAAAGAATTACTTCACACCACTTCATCAATCATGTCTGAAAGCAAAAGTTCTAGATCGATGGGTCTGCAAGAGACACAAAACAACCACGAAATGACATTAAATGACCCCAAATAGATGTAAAATGGCCACAAAGAGTCATTAAATGACCACAAAGAGACATAAAATAACCACGTTTATTGTCTACAAAGACGTAACATTTCCCCAGAGACATAAAATGAACACATGCACTAACAGAATGACCACAAAGAGTCATAAAATGGCCATAAACAGTGGTAAAATGAACACAAAGAGATATAAAATAACCACAAAGAAATGTAAAATGATAACAAAGTGACATGAACGGACTGCAACGACACGTAAAATAACCAAAACGAGAAATAAAATGAACACAAACAGTGGTACAATAACCACAAAGAGACATAAAATGACCACAAAGAAATGTAAAATGACCACAAAAAGACATAAAATAACCACGTTTATTGTCTACAAAGACGAAACATTTCCCCAGAGACATAAAATGAACACACGTAGTGGTAGAATGACCACAAAGACACATAAAATGGCCATAAAGAGACAAAATGACCACAAAGAAATGTAAAATGATAACAAATTGACATGAACAGACTGCAACAAGATGTAAAACAACCAAAAAGAGACATAAAATGACCAGAAAGAACCTTAAATGACCACAAATTGTTGTTAAATTAACACAAACAAATGTGAAATGACCACAAAGTCTTGGGAAAGTGAACACAGAGAGACATGAAATATCCACAAACAGACCACAAATGAACACAAACGGTTGTCAAATGACCATAAAATGACACAGAGATGTAAACAACAAAACAACAACAACAACACAATGACATGAAAAGACATAATGTGACCACAAAGAGACATAAAATAACCACAATTAAACATACAGTGACCACAAAGCGTTGTTAAATGACCACAGGGACATAAAATGACCATAAAGAGTCGTTAAATGAACACACAGAGATCCAAACTGTCCACAAAGACATCAAATATCCACAAACAGACATGTAATGAACACAAACAGCTGTAGAATAAACACAAAGCCACACATAGATACGCAAAGCCACTGCAAAGATGGGCAAATCGGTTACAAAACATCTGCAAGACGGACAGTAGGACAGACCAAATGGCTTGTTTTGTGGTTGTTTTGTGTGTCTTTGTCGCTCTGATGTGAATTGTGTGTCCAGTGGGATGAACACTATGAAAACTGAGTACAACATACTTTGATTTTGTTTAATAGTCACTAAATACAGCCAGCAGAATATATTAGCTTCTAAAACCTCTGCATAAATCACACACACACACGGTCCAGTTGTATAAAAGCCACTTAGGCAAGATTCACGAAACTAACCCTCTGGGGCATCTTAGAGGCTCAGAGGGGCAAACTGTGTTTTCATCACAACATGACATTAAAACTGGTTCGTGACATTTACAGCCGCGTTAAGTTCCCTCGTCTCATCCTCGCTCTCGTTTCACCTCCGGAAGGACGAAACAGAATAAAGAGGGGGCAGCAGCAGTTTTAAACCATCGCCAGCAAGGGACAGAGTAAGAGCATAATGTCGACTCTACTGTTGAATTATTTTACCTCCACGCTGGCAGCGCTGGGTAAAAACAGGTCATTATAGGAAACGAGCATAATTGAGAACGTATATGCTCCTGGGCGCCGACCTTCCTCCTCTGACCCACATGTTAATGCAGCGGTTTCCTTACACATGAAGCATCGGCGTGCTCGCCCAGAATATTCCAGCTGACACCAGTGCGCTGACCTACTGTAAGTGAATTCACGACGCGCTGATCTGTGTCCAGGCTGACTTATAGGAGATGATGGGCCTTTTATTCTCCATCTGAATACCCAGAACCACCCATTAAACTGGAAAAAATAAAAATAAAGCTGTGTTTGGCTCATTGGATGATTTTCACTCTTCTATTTACTAAAATATGCACAGCAGCTGCACATTTACACTAATTTGTTGTTGTTTTTTTGTTCATTTCATCTGTTTAATTACCTTAACTTTACTTTTATTCGTGTTCATGTGTCATGTTTTGGTTTTGTGCCCTTTTTTTTTGGCATTTCGCCTTTATTTTGATATGAGGAGTGATGCTAAATGTGGGAAACGAGAGCAGAGGAATGACAGGAATCAAACCAGAGATGCACTGCTGATGACATTTGCACCCGTATGGCCTCCACCCTGACCACTGAGATACTGGGTCAGCCGTCAGATCAGTTTATTAGAAGCCCTATTGAATTGCTCCCAGCTATAATGAATAATGCCATATCTGTATCTGTACCCCACAACACTGACTGCTCACACCAGCAACTGACAAATAACATCTCCTGTGTCAATACAAAACCATATTTTGTCATTCTTAAGTCCTCAACTTTACCCAACTAACTTTTTAAAAACTAAATTGATCAAAATCTTCATACAAATCGAATGAGACAGAGACAGACACTGACACTCATTGTTCTGGTTTTACCTAATATGTCAATACGTCACCATCATTTTCACACTCTTATGTCCTCAATTTCACTTAATCAGCTTTTTAAAGCTAAATTAATCAAAAATCGTCATGCAAATCAAGTGACAAAGAGAAAAAACACACTAAAAATGCCTGCCAGCTCTTTTAGCTTCCTTTAGCTCATTGTTTTGGTTTTACCTAATGTGTCAGCACACCACCACAACCTGACACTCCTTAAGTCCTTCATTTAACAACTAAAAGTTAAATCAATCAATATCTTCATAACAATCAAATGACAAAGACACTAAAAATGATCACTGATTCTTTACCGAGCTTTTTAGCCTCTTTTAGCTCATTGTTTTGGTCTTGCAGGATAATGAATGTATAGTCTCACTCTCAGTATGCTTGCTTTCAAGAGCAGAAATTTGCCATTTTCAGTGGAAAAACCTCAAATAAACCTTGTAAACCAGCTACCCAGTGCAGCTTTTACCCATCGAGACTGATATTTTTCTTAGAATTTGGTGAAGGCCAAACCAAACCTAAGAGGAAAGCGAATAACAAATTCAAGTGGGCAGCTGAATGCTCATGTTTCTTCATATCCACAGAATGTACAACACGGCTCACAAATAAACTAGTAGTCTTACATAAACTAATGTCGATACACCACCAGAATTTACCACCTTATCTATCTTAACTGTTTTTTTAAAAACTAAATTAATCAAAATCTGTATATTTAACACTAAAAATGATCGCCAGCTCGTTTAGCCTCCTTCAGCTCAATGTTTTGGTCATACATGATATTGAGTGCACAGTTCAGTCTAAGTATTCTCTCTAAACTGGCTTCTAGCAGCAAAAGTCTGTTTTTTAAGTGGAAAAAGTTCAAATAAACCCTGTACACAAACTACTCAGCAGCGTATAATCTAATGTGTCAATACACCAGCATATTCAGCACTCTGAAATCATTCAACTTAAAACCAAATTAGTCAAAATCTTCATACTAATTAAATGACACAAAGACAAACACGCTTTCTAGCCTCTTCTGGCTCATTGTTTTGGTTCTGCAGGATACTGAGTCCATATTCAAGTCTCAGTATTCTTATAGAAGTCGACTGTTTTCAGCAGAAAAACTTCAAATAAACCCTGCAACAGCTACCCAGTGGAGCTTTTAGCCAGCGAGTCAGATATTTTTCTTAGAATTTGGTGGAGAGAAGCCAAATGTAAGACACTGAATAAAAAAACTCAAATTCAAGTGGACACAAAGACAGCTCCAACTGAATGCTAATGTCTCTTCACATCCACTGGTGTGCTTTTCAGCTTGCTGTGCGTTTATTCCTTCTTCAAATGACCAACAGAAATCAATCCAAAAAAAACAAGCTCCAAGCAGAGACGCTGCTGCACAGGTGGGACTACATTAGGCTGACGTCCACTTGAGGACGATTTGTTCACATGAAAGAGCGTCACAGTGAGCCTTCGCAGTGCCACAGTGAGCCGGCACAAATGTACGACCCTGAAACCAGAATCGAATTTAGTCAGTCTTTCATTTCATTCATTCATACCTGCGGTTTTATTGTGAAAACGTGCAGAGAAATAAAATTAATTTTTTAAACGGGGGCCTGTTGGACGAAGAATTTTCTGACATGTCGACTCCACGGCGTCTTTGTTTCAACCTTCATTTACACAGTCGGCTCTAGTTCGGCACATGTTCCAGCAAAGCTCTGCTCTGCATTCAAACCGCTACACACACACACATCCACCACTGGGAGTTGGCCAGTACAACCACAGCCTCTGCTGCTGGCTACTGGAGCCGGTTGGGGGGTTAGTTTGCTCAAGGGCACCTTGAGCTGATGCTGTTCTGGGTTGCCAAAACGGCACCATTAACCGCCTCAACCGGCTGACCCTAAAGCCAGTTTTTTATGCATGTGTGTGTGTGTGTGTGCTTAAAGTGCCGGAAACAAGAGGCCGGATTTAATCTCTGTGCAACACAAACGCAAGAATCGACACGAAATAGATAGAATGAGAAGGAGAGGAGAGATGGAGGGGAGGGGAAAGTGGAAAGAAAATGGGAGACAAAGATAGAAAGAGTGAGGAAGTAGTAGAGGAGTCCCAGCACTCTCTGGCATGCACAGATATTATTCATTGAGAAGACGCCCTGAAGTGCAAGGCTTTGAGCCACCTGAGAGTACGCAAAAACACACAACAAGCACACACACACACACACACACCGTGACTTACAAACAACTGCGAACACAAATAATGCACGAGCAGGAGTGCACGGAAAAATCTCTCTGCCACGAGAAAACATTGTTCAAACGTGCACTGACATACAAATCAGCCGCGCACACGCCTGCAGAAACACACGACATACAAGGAGAGGAAAGAAGGGAGAGAAGAAAGCAGGAGAGAGGGGTTGAAAAGAGGATGCCATGGAGGAGAAGCAGCCCGGGAGAGTTGTGTGAGGATTACAGCGGAGTATTGAGGAGCTGGAGAAGAAGAGGACGATTGATTATTGAATGTGGAAGAAGGGACAAGAGCAGGTAGACAAGAGAGGCGTGGTGGAAAAAAAGCAGGAAAAGAGAGAGGAAGAAAACCGAGAGGGATTAAAACGAGAAGAATTCCCTCGTTTATCCATGCGAAGATGGGTAGAATAGAGGAGAGGAAGAAGAGAGTGAGGGGGTTTGTGGGTAACAGATAACACACTGCACACAATGAAAGTGACAGCTTTGCTCAGAGCTCGACTCCGGCTGACTGTTGTTTCATTATAATCTCATAACTGTCAAATCCTGGAGCAATGGGAGGGAGAGGAGGGGAGAGGAGAGGAGGAAGGAGGGAGAGGAAGGGTGAGGGAGGGCAGAATAGTTTCATAGTGTGAGAGGAGTAGTGAGAAAATTGGAAATGAATCCGTGCGTCGGGTTCAGCCGAGCTGAAGGAGACGCAGATGGAGCCTCACGTAACACACATGCATAGTGTTTAAGGTACACACACACTAATGTATGCAAAAAATAGCTTTGTTTAATATTCACTCATTCATTCACTGTTCATCTTAATTCATCAGTAAACCTGCTATACATGCACACATTTACACTTGTGCATTTGTTCATCTGGATTTTTGTGCACCTGTTCATTCATTCCTTCACTTTCCAGTCTCACATTTGTTCACTCTGTCAGGTGTTTGTATTCTATGGTGGCATTAAAACTATTTGTAAATGTGTATGGACAGTTGTGTGTCCGTATCTAGATCTGTGTGTCCGTAGTGAGATTTGTAAATGTGTAGAAAGATATTAAAAGATGAAAAGTATGTGGCTCTGAGTGGTGGAAATACAGACACATCACCAGTTGCAAGTCAAGCCAGCCTCACCATTGGCTGTCTTTTTACACATGACTTCAGCTAAACTTCTGCCGTGACAGATTTGTATCTATAAGGTTTCTTTGCCCTGAGCTCTGGTTCTCAGGCTCGTTCATTCCGGCTGCGTCGCCTGCCAGCTATCATGAAAGTTTTTGCTCAGCGACCCACAAACTCAGCAAATTTAACTTGTTCACATAAACCAGACAACTTAAAACCTAAAACCTCATCCTGTGTATATAGTCTCATTTTTAACTTGTTCACTCTGTTTGCTTTTCATTCACTCATTCAAGTTCCTGCTCTGCTGCTTTCTCACATTCTGACACGACTCTGCAAAGTTCGAACCGACTCACTCGTCCACTCAATCATTAATGCTTGCCCTCACTCATTCACTTCCTCACTCATTCACTTCCTCACCCACTTACTAGTCATTCCTTGTCTCTTTCTCTTTAACTCACTCACTCATTGATCACTCATTCACTGTTTATTTTAGTTATTTCTTGCGATATATACAAACATTATCTTTCAGTTGAACTTTGTTTACTCATTCACTCACCCACTCATTCATTCACTTCTCAGTCACTCATGCATTTGTTCACTGTGTCAGGTACTTGTGTACACTCACTTGTTCACTTGTCACTTTCTCTTTAATTCACTTATTCATGTTCCTCTCCACTATGTTCTCACTTTCTGACATGACGCTCAAAGTTCTCACCAACTCATTCGTCCACTCACTGTCGCTTACCCTCACTCATTCATTTGTCGCTCTCTTCTCTTTAATCCACTCATTCAATGTTGATCTGAAGTCATTACAAGTTGTTCCTTTGCTTCATATGCACACATTTTCATTCATGCATTCATTTAGTTGAAATTTGTTCACTCAGTCACTCATTTCTTTACTTTTCAGCCGCTCACACATTTGCTTTCTCTCACTTCACCGTGTTTCACTCACTTGTTCACTTGTCAATTTCTCTTTCATTCACTTTTTCACTTTCAGCTACCCTCACTCGTTCATTCTCTTGTCACTCACTTGTTTTCTTTCCCTATAATTCACTCACTCATTCACTGTTCATTTGAAGTCATGTCAAGTTGTTTCTTTGCTTTACATGCACACGTTTTCCTTCATGCACAGTTACATTTTGTTCACCCATTCACTCACTCATCTTCTCATTCCATCACTTTTCAGCCATTCACACATTTGTTCACTCTCTCATGTCACCATTCTTAACTCACTTGTTCACTTCTCGGTTTCTCTTTGATCCACTCATTCACGTTCCTGCTACTTTCTGACATGACTCTGCAAGTCTCAACAAACTCCCTCGTCCACTCAGTCACTTCCACTTACCCTCACTCGTTCATTCCCTTACTCACTCACTCCATCACTTCCTCGCCCACTTATTTGTCCTCTCTCGTCTGCTCATTTGTCAGTCTCTTTCTCCTTAACTCACTCACTCCATTGATCCCTCCCTCACTTTCTTTCTGTTCCCTCCTCACCCGCTCATCCAAAATGACACCAAAGCCGATACACAAAAGCCGACGTCACCGCCGCTGAAGCTCGCGTAAAAACAGTGTAAATAGGGTAGCAGGCCACACACGCTCCCCAGCCGGCGCTAAAGCTTTCTGACAGAATACAAATAGAGTCGCAACCAGCCAGGTCTTCAAAGCAACAGCACTGCGCTCGTATTCTCTCCCCCTCTTTGCTTATTTGGTTTCTGAGGCTTTGATCACTGACACCAAAGAAGCCTGAAAAGCTTTTAGGAAGCCTGTATTTGAAACGCTGAAGCCGGGAAATGTAGAACAAAAAGAAAAAAAGTGTCCTGCATAGTTACCAGCTTAAATATCATTTTAACACTGAGCCAAAAAAAATCAGACTGAGGAGGTGAAATGTGAAATATCCTAAAACAGAGCTGCTGCTGCTGCTCTGTTTCATCAGGAACTACATGAAAAAAGAACTGATATGATATTATTGGATATTTCGCCGTCAGTCAGAGTTGTGCACGTCCTTGTTTCCCTCCTTAAAAAGATTTTAATTAACTGATAAAATGGCACTGACACACCCAAAAACAACATATTAGCTTTGCACCAGCTGCTTGCATCTCATAAACTGCAGGGCAATAATGCAAAGTAAAAAATCTGAGCTAATACTTGTCACCAGACATTATTAAAAAGCGCCTTCAAATATTCTTAACACTTTGTCTCCACCCTGTCATGTCTTCTCACATGCAATCCACATGACACATCACATATTTTCTCACACACCTCCCACGCCTCTTCAACACTAGCGTGAGTCTTGTTACCTCATGTGCTCTCAGGTAAATCTAAACTAAAAGAACAAAACCCCAGCTCCATCACTGCCCATATTTCTGTCAATCGGCACAACCTGCATCCACATTCAGCGTCAAAATCAAACTTGTTCTTTCATGAGCACAAAAGGAAAATGTAAAAAGCACAGCACAGAGGGCATTCACAGACTCTCACACACCAGCCTGCAGTGTCGGGAGTCCTTATCTTCACAGTATTTGTTACACTGAATAAAGCTAAAGGGGAGTCTAAACTGACTAAACACTCCCTCCCTCCCAGCCGGTCCTCCCATTTTTTTCCCCCTCCATGGTCTCTTACCCGTGACGGTGATCAGCATGGGAGCCACCAGCGGCCTGTTGTTATCCAGTTTTCGGCTCAGTCGGATCTCTCCGCTGGTGTGATTCAGCAGCAGCAGGTGAAGCTCGTTGCCCCTGTCGATGGTGTAGTACAGCCTGTCGGACACGTCGGGATCGTGGGCGGGGACCCTGCCGATCACCCCGCTGGGAAAACTGTTGGACCGGTTGGACACGAAGTTGTTGAAAATGATTTGAAAGTCCTGCAGGGTCGGCCTGTTGTCGTTCTGGTCCACCAGTCGGATCCGGACGGTGGCCCGGCTGACCAGAGGAGCCGACGTGGCCTGGACTACAATAACATACTCGTTCCGGGCCTCGTAGTCGAGATCAATGAGCGAGGTGAGCTCTCCTGAGAAGATGTCCATCTGAAAAATCTCAGGGATGTTGCCCTCTACGATCTGGTACATAATCTGAGCGTTGGCGCCCTCATCCGGGTCGGTTGCTGTGATCTGGGCGACCACGGAGCCGACGACGCTGTTTTCCTTCACCAGAACCTCAAAGTCGTCGGCGGGGAAGACGGGGGCATTGTCGTTGACGTCCAGGACCGTCACCTGGATGTGGACGGGGGTTCGTTGAGGGGGAACACCTCGATCCACGGCGTAGGCAGTGAGTTCATAGAACGGCACGCTCTCACGGTCCAAACGCCGAACAGTTCGGACGATTCCGGAAGTGGGTTCGATGGTAAAATCTCCATCCCCATCTTCACCGTTTTGGAAGGTGTACTGAACCCGACCGTTGGCGTGGGCGTCGCGGTCAGTTGCAGAGATTTGGAGGACGCTGGTGAATGGAGGAGCATCTTCACTCACAGTTCCCTGATATCTGGGACTGAGGAACTGAGGTGCATTGTCGTTCACGTCATTCACATTCACCTCCACGTATGTTGTGTCTGATTTCTGTGGTATGCCATTGTCTTTAGCAGTTATAGCCAACGTGTAGGTCATCTGGTCCTCATAGTCCAGCTCAGCCTGGAGCGTTATAGCCCCTGTGGCTGGGTCGATGCGGAATTGTGGGATATTGTCCTCAAGGAAGTAAGTGATCCGAGCATTTTCACCAACGTCGTCATCAGTGGCACTGATCACAACCACAGTGCTTCCAGGAGGCCGGTCCTCGTTCACGCTGACAGAGTAGTGGGCGCTCTGGAAGACGGGCCGATGTGTGTTGGCATCTGTGATGTTGATGTGCACCTGACAGGTGTCGTGGAGCGTTCGGTCCGAGGCGGTGACGGTGAGAACGTAACGCCGCTCCTGTTTGTAGTCCAGAGGGAGCGCTAGGGAGAGAAGTCCTGCCCCGCCTGCTGTGCTGATAGCAAAGCGGTTTCTGGTGTTTCCTCCGGTTATCTGATAGGTCACCGCGCTGTTGACATCGCGGTCCACAGCCGTGACAGTCACCACACTGGTGCCCACCGCTGCATCCTCATTCAGCCGAGCATAGTATTCCTTCTGGAGGAACTCGGGCCGGTTGTCATTCACATCCATCACTGTTATGGTAACGCTTGCCGTAGCAGAAAGAGGCGGCATACCATAATCCCTGGCCTCCACACCAAAGAAATAGTGCTCTACGGATTCTCTGTCAAGAATGGAGCTGACAGTGACCCAGCCTGTTGCAGAATTGATTACAAATGGTGTGTCAGAGCTGGTGCCAGTCAACCTGTACTCCAGCCGGGCATTATCACCAGAATCTGTATCAATGGCCTGGATGTGGAGGATGGAGCTTCCAACTGGGGCGCTCTCGAGCACAGAGGCCTGGAACGGTGTGGAGACGAAGATGGGTGGGTTGTCGTTCACGTCTGTCACTTGCACGCTGACAATCCCAGTGTTGTTGGAGAGAGGAGGCCGCCCGTTGTCCTGCGCTCGAACCCGGAGCGTGTACTCCCGTTCGGCCTCGTAGTCCAGCGGCGCCACCACCTGGATCTCACCAGTGACGCTGTCGATGGAAAACTGTCCACGGCTGTTCCCGCTGATGATATTATAGTGAACGGCGGCGTTGCTGTCCTTGTCGCGGTCGGTGGCGCTCACACGAAGGATCTCGGAGTGAGGCCGCACATCCTCCTTCACCGCCACCACATAGCGCTTTTCACTGAACTGTGGCACATTGTCGTTTTCATCCAGCACGGTGATGAAAACTTTGACGGTGGCCGAGCGCGGCCCCGGATCCTTTCCCTGGTCGCTGGCCTCCACCTGGAGCGTGTAGTGCTCATTTGTTTCACGGTCCACCAGTCCTCTAGTCGTAATGAGGCCGGAGCGCGGGTCAATCTCAAAGGCCGCTCTTGCTATCGCAGCTGTGTCACCGATAAACCGGTAACGAATATTGGCATTTGAGGGGGAGTCTGAGTCCGTTGCTCTCAGCTGCAGGATGGGATAACCTTCCTCCACGTTCTCCCTGATCGTCTCCCTGTACTCTGACTGCTCGAATATGGGAGAGTGGTCGTTCCGGTCTGCAACAGTAATGGCCACCATTGTGGTGCCAGACAGGCGAGGGGAGCCATAATCGGTCGCCGTGACCCGGAAGTAATGCAGATCCATGTGCTCCCTGTCCAGAACCTGAGTGGTGGTGATGAGGCCCGTGTCTGGGTGGACGTGGAAGTAGTCGGAGGATCGGCTGTTCATCAGGGGGGCCATGCTGTAGCTCACCCTGCCCGCATCCCCTGCATCTGCGTCTGAGGCGGACATGAGGATGACGGAGGTGCCGGGCGGCTGGTTCTCGGCTACTTGCACTTGGTAGTTATAGAGGGAGAAATGCGGGTGTCTGTTGGCTGCACGTCTGGATCGAGGCCATGCCATCAAAACCTCCCTTTCTCCCTGTGAGGTTTCATCACCTGGTGGCATTATCAGGCGTTCCAGGCTCCTCTCTCCCCTTGAACTGTGCCTCTGCTCCCCCTCTCTCTCACCCCCCTCCTGGCTTTCATCCTCTTTCTTCCCTGTTTTGCTATCTGGCTGTGTGATGATGGTGGTGGTGGTGGTGCTGCTGCCCCCATCCTGACCCTTCCCTCCCTCTGCCTCTCTCTCCTCTGCCTGCTTTGTTATTCCCTCTTCCTCCTCTCTCCCCCATATCAGCCGCGCCTCTCCCTCGCCCTCCCCCACCTGTAATTTTCCTCCCCAAGCAGCAACAGCATCAGCCGCGGAGCCCTCTCCCTCCCTCCCAGCATCCCTCTCCCCCATCTGCCGCCTATCTGGCTGTCTAACACCTCCGGGCTCTAATGGCACTTGCTTACCGGGTTTTAATTGCATATGCGCGCCACTGTCCCTTCCACAGTCGGTGGAGATGCTGTCAGTTGCGTGGACCGTGTCTCGCAGCGCGCCTCTCTCCCACACATCTTCCCGTCGCGTCTGATCGTGCCAAGGCGATTTCTCGATTTCAGATTCACGACTGTAGCCGTTTATTCCCTCCTTCTCCTCCTCCTGGTTGTTGTTATTATTATTATTACTGTTGCTGTTGAATTTGCTCCACAAAAGCACAATCTGAGCGCCGAGGGGAGCTGTCCGCTGTGCTGAAATCACGTCCTCCGTGGAGGAGGGTGAGTGGAGCGGAGGGTCGCGCTGCCACGCGGTCAGGTTAATTTGCGCGGAAAACGAGAGGTGCGTTTCTGTAATCGGATCAGACTGCGTGAGAAGACGCGGAGATACAACTGGAAACTTAGCAGACGAGAAAACGCCTGAGTCACCGGCAGACTCTCTCTCTAAAGTTGCTCTCGCTTCTATTTTTTCTGCAGAAACGCGCAGCGCAGTGAAGAGTTTTCCACTCTGTGCGTAATCGTCTGTTTGTGCCCGAGTGGGCGTACCGAGCACCGGGCCAGAATATTTTGTTGTGGAAATGGCGTTTTTGTTGGATATAAACTGTTGGCTGTGCGTCTCTGCGATGCTACTGAGGGTAAATTGGATAAGGAGATTCCTCTGAGCTACGCCTCCCTCGGGGACCGTAAACTCGACTAAATGTCCATCCCCCATTTCTATTCTGTCCAAACAACCACCGGGAACCACCCTGCGCTCTCCCCGGGTTTGCCCCCTGGTCGCTGGTACTGATTTCCCCTGCTGAAGCCCATTAACATCGCTACATAGGAGCGTCAGAATCGGGAAAGCCAAATCATTATCCGCGTAATTAGATAAATTAATGTGTTTGTTGCCTTGCCTCACCCCTCCTCCTCTCCCACCCTTTACCTCTCTACTCTCATCCCTCTCCTCGTACATATTTCTGACACAGTTAGACGTTGCATCGCGGAGAGGGGGTAACCAAAACCCAAGCTGCGCCCTGGCACGGCGGGTAATAACCTCCAGCGCGCTACATCTGTCCTCCTCATCACCTCCCCATCTCATCGCCACCCCCTCATTCTCTCTGCTCCTAACGCACCCCGGCAGCCAGCTATCATCTCCCCCCTCTCTGCTGGTCTTGCTGCTGCTGGGATCGATAACATTGTGCCTGCCCAAATGAGAATAATTACCAGCCCTCCTGTCCACGCCAGCATCCCAAATCTCCTTGTTGCTGCTATTCCTGGGAACCGGCTGTTGCTCATTTTTACCAGAGGAATTATAAGTTGAAAAATGATAAATGTAGTCCAGTTTTGATGCGGGGATAGAATCTGAGGTGTTGCTGAGGGTGAGACTGGATTGGAAGGTGTAGTTTGAAGCATCAGCATGTGGTGAAATGTATCCGGAGAGAGGGCGGCTGCAGGTTGGAAAGGCGCCAGGTGAGGGCTTGTTGGCCGGGGAGAGGGCTCGTTTGTCGGGGCTTGGCCGGTGGACTTGGCCGGGTGTCGGGGAGCACCGTGTTGCAAAGGGCCTCCTCACCTCGCGAGCCCTCTCCCACACCTCTCCCCCCTCACTTCCGGGTGCCCCGCGCAGGCCAGAGGCGTGCACAAAGGCTCCGGCGGCACCACGTTTGGCGAGGTGTGGCCTCGACGCCGGCCACCGTTGCGCGCACGTTCTAGTCCTTTGTACTGCCCTTTTCTTGCCGTTTTGAACCGGCGACGAGGTGAAAGCAGGTGAAGCGGGAGGTGAAACAACGCCCTTCCTCCTCCTCCTCCTTCTCCCAAGCCCTCCTCTCTCCTCCACTCCCTCTCCCGCGCCGCCGCCGCTGCCGCCGCCACCGCCATCGGACCTGCTCCTAATACCGGGATGGAGAGGATGAGGTGGAGGCGGCGGTGATGGAGCCGGAGGGCCGCCTGCACTCTTCCAAAACGTCCCGACTCCTTTCAGTCTCTCTTTCCGTGTCCCCCTCGCACCATCCGGCTGATATCCTCCTGCGCGCTGCACTCCACAGCATCCCTCAGTCTGTATCCGCTCTACGGTCCACCTGCTTGGGCGTAGATTCCAGCTGCCCCTCGGCGACTCCCCTGCCTCCTCGCACTGCTGCTGCTGCTGCTGCTGCTGGCTCACTTTACCGGCGTCTCGGTAGCAGAGGCCCGGGGTCCATCTGTTGGAAGCCCCTCCTGTATTCACCGTCCCCGGGGCGAGGGCGAACAAAGGGCCGAGGAGAAGCAGGTGGAGTGCCAGAGACGAGAGCAGGAGCGGGGTGAAGCCCGGTAGCGGTGCAGCCATTTAGTCTCTTCCTTTCTCTGTATCTCCCCCTCCTTTCTCCCTCTTCCACCTCTGCCTATTCTCCCTCTTTCTCGCCTTCCTTCCTTCCTTCTTCTTCTCCCCCTCCGTTACTTCTCTCGCTCTCTCTCTCTCTCTCTCTCCCCCTCGTACCGGCTAGGTGGCCAGTTCCAGGACCGCCAGCACCGCCCGACACCTTCCCCCAGGCTCCCCCGTCTCTCTGTCGGCCTGGAGAGTTGGCATCTACCCGCTGTGGTCCGTGGAGCTGGAGGTCTGAGCGTTAGGAGCGGCGCGGCGACGGCAGCATCTCTCCTCCCGTTCATTCACATCCAACATGGCTCACACACTCGCACCGACTGACTGGCTGGCTGCCTCACACACTATCCTTCAGAGAGAGTGTGTGTGCGCTGCCTCTGTGCATGTGTGTGCGCGCTCCTGTAGCACTATCCATCCATCCACACTCACACAATCACGCTCTCCTCCTCTCTCCTTTTTTTCCACCCCTCCCCCTATTGCTTGCATCTCTCTCCCTCCCTCACTCACTCTTGCCCTATCTCTCTCCCCCTCTTACTCCCTTCCTCGCTCTCTCTCTCTCTCTCATAATGGTTGGCTCCGGTGCGCAGGGCTGTTACACCCGCGGCGGCCGCCATATCCACAACTGGAGGTTTGGAGAGGAGGGAGGGAGGGAGAGGAAAGCCTGTATCTTACACAATCACACCGTCATCACCTTATTTATCATCTGAAGAATTATCATTTTCACCAGGGTTATAGACACACCCAGGAATGCGGCTCATCCACTGGTGATTCCAGGACTTTATATTTGCTTTTTTTTTTTTTTTTTTTTTTTTAGCAAATAAAATAAAATAAAAATTACGCAGCAATTGCTTCTGCAAAACAAGTGATAGAAAATAAGAGGAAACAAGATGAGGATTGCAATTCTGCTGTGATTAAACATGATGTAATATTCAGGATATTTCACTCCTAAAAGTCTCAAGTTTTCCAGGGTTTTTTTTTTCCCTGGACGTCCATTCCTGATATCAACCTCGTGCGTAAAGCTGCGCCGTACAGTCCGTCCGGTGATGTAAGCTTAGGTGAGCTCCAGTAAAAGTGACGTCATCTCCCTTATTATCACCGATGAGTAATACACACACACACACACACACACACGCACAACTACACACACGATCCCTCACAGATATTTGCTGTAGTATTCCACAAAAAAAAAAACTGTATTATAGGATTACTGTGATTGCACATGCGCTCAATCACCCCAATTTAACACTAATTTGCGCACGGCTAAATGGGCAGATCCATTTCCTGATACTTATTGGAAGAAGGGGGAGAAAAAAAAATCACATTATGCAAATATGTGGGCTACAAATTTCCTCCAACATCCACTCACAATCTCCTCCGTTCAATAGCAATTTATAAAGCCGGCAGGGTGGTGTAGTTTTTCTTTTTTTTTTTTTAATGACACGGCTCAAATTGAATATGATTCCTTCCCGTGGCTGATGGGAGGAGATACACAAGGCGTGTCAGAGGCTGAGGAGAAGCCGAGTCTGAGCCCCGGAGCTGCGTGACCGAGCGTCCACATCCATCCAGTGCTCTCGTCTCTCTTGGGTTGTTGTGAGACTGGTTTCTGTGGCATTTAAGAGAAGCAAATGTCCTCACAGGGATGGGAAAATGAGAGGAGATCCTCCAAACAGTTTTTTCAGTTTTTCACCTCCTTGAGAAGTTATTCTTGTTTGGTGGTTTTTGTTAAACTGTTAAACTGAGGCTGAAGTCAGATGATATGAGCTATGAGGAAACAGGGCTGAGAATTGAACTTCAGCACTTCTGTGGACTTATATTTTCAAAAAGTTTTTAATTTGGTGAGCAACATGACAATAAATATATGTTTTCGCAAAGTATGAAAGACCTTTTTTATGCCTTAAACATCAGAGAGAGGTAATGTATCACCGCAAGTACAAAAAAATATGACATAATAAAAAAAAAAACACGCACAAGAAAAACAATTGTGTCCACCATAAAGATGCACATAACAGTGCTTCTTGATTGTTGTGTTTTTGTAATTCTGTTGAGGAATTATTGCCAGAAGTTACTTCATATATAGTAATTATGTGCAATTTTGAGGGAAAATTTAAGTTATCTAGTAGCTCACACATAAGCAGCAATAAGGTGTCGGCAGAAGAATAATTTGAATAATTCAACAGCAAAAGTTCCAATCAAAGTGAATATGAAAGGACCAGATTGAGAACACAGATGCACAACCTGGACAAAAATATAAATGCAGCTTGTAAATTGTGAGCTTTTCTGACTTGGAGAAAAACTTTTTTTTTTTTAATTCTCATTAGTTTTTCTTAGAAATGGGTTCAGTTTTGCAATCTGTGCATGAAAAGTTGTCCAACCACTTAGTTAATCTACTTCCTGGCCACATGTGGTTTAAAGGACAACACTCCAATAGTGTGACCAGAACATAGACTCTCCTTTGAGCAGAGACTATATGAAGCCGCCTTAAAATGCAGCTTTATTAGGAAATTGGCAAAAATGGACTGCATATATTTCTACCATTAGACAGGACTTCAAGTAAACTTCTGTTAAATATCACTGTTAATATCATGACTGTTACTGTCATAATTAGTACTATCTCTCTTTCTCTCTCCTGATCGTCCTGCTTCATTCACAATGAGAAATCTGTACAGGTCTCTTAAGGCATTTTTTTTCTGATGATCTATACTTGCCAAAAGGTCTTCTTGTTCAGTGCTTTTGTGTGTCTGTTTACAAAATGAAAAATTAATAAAAAGAAAACAACAAAAAAAATGCAGCTTTATTCAAGTGACGCCACAGATGACAAGAGGAAGATAAAAACATGTCAGCAAGGGGTGAAGTCAGACAATTCAGTGTTCGCAAATTCATCATTTGTCATCTAAGAAATCACCTGTCGTGGAAATACTACGCTTGGATTCTAACCTCACATAACATTTGGGTTGTCCATAAATGTGATATTGTTCACAATGTGGAGATAAAAGTTCATTACTGTAATTGGGAACAGACAGAGATGTCACTCCTCTCTCCCCCAAAGAACAAGAACAAATGCTTTTAAAGTGAACAAACTCTTTTCCTATTGGCTCATTGTACACAGGTTATAAGTTTAAACCCGATCACACAGTGTCTCATACCGTGTAAGAAATGCTGAGTCCATCTCTCCAAAGAAGAAAAACATATCTTCTGATTTGGCCTTAAAACGTAACTCTTTTGACCCCTTAGGCATCTCTTCCATAATTATAATAATAATCTACTGACATGAAATCGTTCCCCGACAACAATGGTATCCATCCATCCATCGATTCATTATCTAAACACTGCTTAATCCTCACTAGGGTCATGGGGGGCTGGAGTCTATCCCACCAGTCTATCACAGGGCTACACTTAGAGACAGACAACCAAGCACACTCACATTCACACCTACGGACAATTTAGAATCACCAATTAACCTCAACATGTTTTTGGACTGTGTGGGAGGAAGCCGGAGAACCCGGAGAGAACCCACACTGCACGGGGACAACATGGAGACTCCACACAGAAAGATCCCGGGTGTCCTAACCGGGACGTGAGCCGACGACTTTTTTGCTGTGAGGCAACCGTGCTAACAACTGATCCACCTTGCAGCCCAACAAAGGTAAATGTATATAAAATGAACAAATAGGATAATGTATGATAACCTCAGAGCTCACTAGTGACTCTACTAACAGAAAATCTTCCACATGATGCTGCGGATGTCTGACAACATGATCCACCAACTTCCCCGAGCCCTTTAAGAAGACTTCACGCTGTTCCTAAATCGACATCAGCCATGCCAACAACTGTTTATTCCACTATGTTAAAAAGACTGAATAGAATTGAATAAAATCCTACATCCTGTGTTTATACGTTTGTTCAAGTGCTCGTGTGCCACCTTCCTGCCTACGTATCAAAGATCCCGACAGAAAGCAGAAGCAGGTCAGAGACTGTATTGAGTTATCCTCAATGAGGTGGAACCACTAATTAAAATTAAATGTCACAAATGACACTTCCCCACAAAACAGCGCCGTGACGGTTTGTCTAGTGTGTCCCCGTCAGCTTGGATTCCTGCCTGTTTTGTGTTTTTTTTTTCCTCCCAAAGCTGCTCGAAGCTTGGAGCCCTGCCACAGCAATATGGTACTCCACAATGCATATCCTCCTCCTGCTCCAAAAAAATAAAAAGATTTGGATGCACAAAAGAAAAAATGTCCTCCCTCCCCTCTCGGCCGTCTCAGGATTTGCTGCCTTTTTTTTTTGCCCCCATCGTTCCTCCGACACCCTCGGCGGCAGTCAGCGAGTGTGATTACTGTGGAATGTAGGTTATTGTGGCGCAGGCTGGCGGCGTTAACAGGATTTGGAACGGGCGCGTGTCGGGGGAACATGAGGACGTCTAGACGAGCGGTGACGAGGCGGCGTGAGGATCGGCGTGACAGGTATTACTCACTTTACCAAGTGGCAGACTTAGACGTAATGATAGCTTTCTCGCACGAGGAGCTTTTTGTTTTTCTTTGCCGAGGGGTCAGAGGTCAAAGCGGCCCGCCGAGCGAGCAAGCTGGAGCCTCCATTAAATCCTCCTCCTTGCTGCTCCGTCCCCCCAAAAAAATCGCTGCAGTTGACATCGTATATTGTTTCTCCTCACTGGGAAATTAACACACTGAGGCTATTACAGTTTTAATTTCATTCACAGTATCACAATTACCAGTAATTAAATCTCCGTCTTATCTTCCTCTCTAACAGCTACAGTGATGTTCAGCTGTGTTAAGGCTGCAGCAGCACAGACTGGAAAGAGTTGAGAATTACTTTCTCAGTTGGAATACGTTAATTATTATAGACCAGACTGTTAGTTTAGATTTTGATTGTGTTAAAAAAAACCGACAAGATGTTTGGTTTAGGCTGCAGAAATAAGCCTACAACTGTTTTTAATATTCCTCCCCTTACAGAAAACAACAACAACCTCTGAGCAGCAACCTGCACGTTGGAAAGTTTTACTGAGGATTTGGATCCTGCAGTAAAGCACGTCTGTTTATCTTGTTGCATTTGCGCCATCTGGTTATGGTTAAGCTTCCAAGCATTGTCTGCAGTGAGCTAGTGAGGGTGGACAGAGGCACTAATAAAAGCTATGCACTGTTTTGGTCGTGTGTCAGTGAATGGTAGTAATGAAGAACCAGGTGAAAACTTTACAGCTAAGAGATATACGGATAAATCCGGGCCAAAGCTTGACTTGAGGACAGAAATGTGCTTTGTTAATTGTGACAGTTCATCCTAAACCGACTGGAACAGACTCAGAGGAGCAGGGGATCATTCTCTGAGACCATGTTAGACTAAAAACTGTCGCTGCAAGGACTGATGAGGCACAAGCACAGGACCGCTGCTCATGGAGGAGGCCGTTTGGTCCTGACACAGCTGTCTGTACAGTACGGTGAAGAAGTGTCCAACCAGCTGGCAAAAAGAACAACATCGAGCGTTACTTTTGATACAAGTGCCTGAAATTAACATCATGTATGGACAAGAAAGCAGCTGCTGGCCTGTATTTTATTGTGTTTGCAACAGACGGGACAGGGAGAGGTTTCTGTGGACGAAGCACATTTGATGATATTGG
>NW_007578100.1:83164-94384 GCF_000690725.1 Stegastes partitus | reverse complement strand
GAATGAACTTCTCCAAGAGCCACATTCCATTTAGTTTGTTAGTTATATACTATTACTACTATATACTACTACCCATCCTTGAATAAACACCTGTTTGTCTACTTCATGTTCAAATACGAGAATATTTTCGTCTGGTTTGTACAGTTAGTTTTTCACACTTAGTTCCCTCCTGTTGCCTGATGTGAATTTTTGTACTTTTTGGATCCTTTTTTCACTGGATTGCTTTTTTTCTGTTTTCGACCTTTTGTGAAGCAGCTTCAGTTTGATTAAAACTGTCTTTTTTGCTACAGCCTGCCTGCACTTGGGTCTGATGAGCCTCACCTGAGCTGAAGTCTCGGCAGGATTCACCTGTTGGATGAAAAAATAATCGATTTGTCTCTTTCATAAGTTAAAGTCTTCTCACAAACTTGTCTTTTATTGTGTTTCTTTCTCTTGTGAGGAAGTTTTCATCTCCGCATGTGGAACTGTTCCAATGAAACAAGATTCCCACCATTATGCAAACACACAATCATCCTTGTAATTCCACCTTTTTGTAATTTAAAGAAACACAAATAAGCCACAGCATTTCATCTCCTATAGCCACATGAAGCTGAGGTGCAGCCAGACCAGTACATACTACAAAATTGTCTGGTAAAGCAGGACAAGAATGAGATAAACTGAGATATTCAGACATTTTGAAGGCAGCAGAATGCACTGATAGACTAACAGGCCTCTGGTATTGTCTCTGTTCAATAGAAAAAATAAAAAAGCAGGAGGAGGATTACAAAGCATATTTCACATGAAATATATTCCGGCTCCACCGTACAGAATATGAAAACTAGTTTAATCCTTATGCGACCTTGGAAGTCTTTGCGGTATTAATAGCCTCTGGTCTATCAGGCCGCACCAAATCCAGACAGCTGTGAATCCACCGGGAGAACATTTTCGGGCACAAAGTAATTTTGATTCCTATTCTGGAAGATAGACGGTTAATTACAGCGAATGGGAGCTCTGCTAATGCAGGAATGTGAACGGTCTGCCTCCAGAAACCTGTTGAGATGTAAATAGACCCAGACTGCCTCTAATAAAATACTGTCTTCATTTACTCAGTGAAGGGCAGAAATCTGAGCTGTGATAAAGAACTTAGCATCAGTCAGGGCCAAATAACTGTTAACTGCTTGTAAAAGTCCTTAAAAATAGACAGCAAAGTGGTAAACACACCTTAAAGCTCAGAAATTATACAGTAAATACAAAAACACAGATACAGTCGTGACTCAATAATCTGACCCTTAACAATCCTAAACTTTGCTATCCGACAGGTTTTTAGGAAAAACGAACAGAACCCATAATAAACAGCCTTAACATACCGACAGCCTTGGATTCTGACTCCAACATGACATTTAATGTCACCAATCAGGATAACGGCGTATTATCTGACTGAACAATCCCACAGATTGGCTACGTTCACACTGCAGGACTTGATGCTCAATGAGGATTTTTTTTAGCGAGTTTGTTCACATTTCCAGTTCAATGCGACTTGTATGTGATCTGCTGTGTGAACTTCATACGACCCAAAAGTGTCCCTCATGCGCAGAAGAGGACACAACGACGTCACACGGAGGTAAGACTTTACAGAAGTAAACATGGATGGTAACGGTGGAGCGTACCTGCCACTCCCAGAAGTGTGAGCGCTAACTAAATTAGCATCAGCAGCCAAGTACTGCCTGTGCGTTCCGGCCACTTCCATCCCGTCAAAGCGCTCCAACAGTGTGGAAGTGGTCCCCCCGACTGCACCTAATATTCATCATTAATTGGATCTGAATATCCAGAGACCAGAAAGTGCTATTGGGACCAGCCCTACTAGTTACTATAAAAACTATGAACAATGAATACTAACAACAAATGAGCCTTCCAGCATCAAGCCCTTCTTGTATCTGGACCTCCATCTTGACAATCCGACATCATAGAAGGTTTTACATTTAATGTCGGGTTCCCAGTCTACACTAAACATAACTGTGTATCTAGACAAAGAGGTGAGCCACCGTCAGTGTCGTCAGTGTATTTATTCTAATTAGGTTTTTGAAACACTAGCTGCAGATTGCATCACAGACCTTGAGACCTTCAAGAATCTCCAATGCACCCTTGAAAAGTCTTGAATTATAAATAGCCCCGCCTGTCAGACCAAATAAAACTCTGTCATAAATCAGCCGGCTGCTCCTGTGTGGCTCTAATTAGGTGAACAAAGTGCTCCAGCGAGGCCTCATTAAATCAACACATACACAAAAAGAGGATGTTTTATTTTATTTCATATGATACATATTTGTTTAATTTAATAATGAGAGGCTAATAGGATTTTCCACTCAGTTCTGTGGCCACCTTTATTTTCATTCTGAGTAAGTGGTCAGATTAATGAGGCAGAGCAGGCGCTCTGATAGACTGAGTGTTGAGTGACAGTGAGCAGGCAGCGCTGTGCCACTTACAGTTATTTAGAATGGATCGGAGCGTCTGGACCGACTCTAAACACTAAACAACAATGACTGACAGACGCTGTGGGGTTCTGATACCACTGAGAGGGAGGACGACGGCAGGAGAATGAGAGTTTCCTCTGAGCACAAAGTTAAGCCTCCAAACACATAAAACTAGAAAAATGACAGCATGATGTTTACAGGCTGCAGTGGAGGTTTTGTTCTGCCCACACCGGCTGGTAAAATAAAGACGGATAATTAAATGTAAGAAAGTAAAATGAGTAGCAGCTAAAGTTATAGTAAATGTTAGTTGTGAGACAAAAAACAGCAACTTAAAGTAATAAAATGGAAAAAAGTACAATGAAGTCAGAGTGAAAAGTACTGCACTGTAAAAACTTATTTTTTTTTTAAATTAAAAAGTGGCTGGATTGGTTCCAGGAAAAATCTGTCCAAAACACTTGAATTTTACAAAAGAGAAAATCTGTAAAATAACAGTTAAAAAGTTATTTAGCATTTTTAAAACCTAAAATCCATAATTTTTCTTTCAGATAACAGCAAATAAATGCAAAAATAATGCCAATTTTTCAGATTTAAATACAGTTTAAAAAAAAAAAAAAAAAAGTGTAATCACACAGTCAGATGTTATAAAAGAAGAAACTACCACTTATTAAAAATATTTATTGTGCAGATCTGGACATTATGAACAGTTTTATTTTACAATTCTACAAATTTAACCTGTTTCTCTCACAGTCAACATGCAAATTAATACCTGAATTTATTAAATAAGATCAACATAATTAAAGACAAATAATCATCAATATCTGTAAAATAGAATTTTTTTCAGATATAAATACAATTTTTTTTTTTTAATTGTGTAACTATACAGTTAAATGTTACAAACTAATTAGTTACTATTTATAAAAACTGTTTTTGATGTCGACCTTATTCACAGTTTGTTTGTTTGTTTGTTTGTTTGTCTTGGGATGTGTTTTCTACAATCAACATGTAAATTACACTTTTTTTTTCGGTGATTTTATTACGCATTACCTGAAATTTAACAAAACAGGGAAAATCTGTAAAATATCAGTTAAATAAATATTCATTTTTAAATTCAAATACTAAATCTTTCTTTCAAATAACAGCGGGCATCTAATGTAAAGTAATGTTTTTTATTTACAATGTTTTTTGTTGCTTTTTTTCAGATATACATGAAGGAAAAATTGTGTAATTTTACAGTCAAACATTGTAAAAGGACAGATTTTTTGCAAATACTTTTTTCTTGTAAATTAATTTTTTTTTCTGTGATTTTATGAGTAGTGCAAATTTAAAATGGAGGGAATTTTTTTCTGAAAAAAAAAACCCAATAAAAACTGTTAAGAGTCATTTGCTGTTTTGTTTTCAATGTGCAGCTTTTTTTTTTTTTTTTTTTTTTTTAACAAACACTGTCTTTTAATTTGTCAACCCAACATGAGCTCTGCCAACAACGAGCGGCAGCCCAGCGGCCGCCTCATTCAGGTCATGTAGTTACATTAAACCATTTAATCATCCAACTCTGAGCCACACAATGAAATCCCAGCTGCCACATATATTCAGTATTGACTGGACTGAAAATAGCTGCTCCAAGCCTCGTAGTGAGTCAGGGAGGGAGACTTTGAAGGTTTGGTCCCGTTTCACTGCAACACTGACCTTATAAAGCGAGAAGGACGAAAGCTGAGGAAACTCTCTGCAAACAAGAAGAAAAAAAAATCCACACTTATTTCATTTCCCAGAATGCTTTTTGTTTGATCTGTTTTTTCTTTACTGTGGCTTGTGCAGAAAGTGTTGGGGATTGATTTTTGAGAACCTGCAATTACTACCCCACGTGATTTATAAATTGGAGGCTCTTAGGATAAAAACCTGACACTAAAATTGATCAGAGTTTTCTACCATCACTGGAAACATCCTACAGTGAGGAGTAATTCCACTAATAATCCACACATCCAAGAAAAAAAACAACACAGGTAGCTGCTTTCTAGTTCAGGGCGTATTTCTTCCTGTAACGAGGCCGGCTGAGCTCGTTCAGAACCACGGACAGCCGCCTGCTGCGTGACTTTTTGCCGAGGCCCTGAATGAAATTAACTCCCCGGCTCGGGACGGTTAATATCATGATTCAGTGCGCAGCCCTTTTAATAGCCTGCACTCGCCACTGCCGAGTCAGAAATAAGCAGACCTAATTCAAATGAGAAAATCTTATTCCCAGTCTAGCTGAGGTAATGTGGGTCAGGAACAGCTGGATCCCGCCGCTGATCCGTCTGCTCGGCAGCCCCGTTTGCGAACACGATATCTGATATTGTTCTCCAAATGGGAGAATAACGCAGCTTCGTGACCAGATGTTTGGTTAACTTGTGTGAAATAAAAGCCCCTGATAGAAGCTATTAGGCGGCAAATTGAACAAATCGACTGATTTTGAACCAGCGCAGGAATATCATTATAATCCTGTGTTCACACTGAATCAGAGGACGGGATCAGAACATGTGTACGACGTCCTGTATGTCACACAAGAAATTAAGTGAAGTGGATCTTTACAAGCCCTTGGGGAACATTTAATTCATTGCTCAACTGTGATATTTTATCTGATTATCTTGGAGGCAGGTTTGCTGGATGCTGGATTTTGTGGGTCAGCTGTACGAGGCAGCACCTCCATACGCTCTAAATAAAATATAATGTTTGGGCTCAACAACAAAAAATAACAGTTTGAATCAATGTTTTTGAGTAAAGCTGACTTTGAAAGAGGCTTTTCTTTTTAATTTGTTAATTTCCACCTATTTAACGACTGAGGTCATGGTTACATTTATTAACACCTGTGGGTAGATTTGTGTTGCAGAAAAACAAATGATAGTGTGAGAGCCGTATACGGTAAAAAAGCTAAAAAAACTTTAAATATTATGTTGGTTAAAAATATAGAAAGGCCCTGTGTTAAAAGCTAACATTAAAATATAAATACTGATTTGATTGAGTTGATAAAGCAATCTAAAAACGTTATTTAATTGGTTAAAGGTAAGATCCTGCCCTTATATGGACGCCTGTGATGTTGTTTTTTTTTGTTTTGGATGAGCTACAGGTGTGGCAGCTCACAGATTTTCTACCTGAGGACAACGTGGACGTGTAATGTTCTGTTTTTGATGGAAATAAATGGACTTAAATGGATTTCTTTGTCTTGGTCTTCAGTGAGAGAAACGCTCCTGTGGTTCAAACTGTTGTTGTTTGAAATAGCCGCTACAGATAGCAATTAGCAGTCCTGAACAAAATTCACACTGAAAATAGACACAAAGAAACTAAAAAGTGCCCCGCCATTCATCGATATAACCACCAGGAAGTCAAAAGATAAGATAAAATAAAGCAAGTGAAGAGTTCATTTGCAAAAACAGATAACTCCATTTTTGTAGATTTTCAGAAAGCTTATTTTTGTTTACTTGAGATAATATCAATCAAACTGATAGATAACTTAAGTTTGATTGATATTGTCTCAGGTAGATGATGGAGAAGTGGGTTTACTGAAGGTTTGTGAAGATGGAGTTCTCTGTTTCTGCAAATTAACTTTTCAAGTTTTTACACTGATTAGTCACAAAAATGTTTTCAAGTTATCAAATATAACAATAAGAAGAAGTTGCTCCAGTGTTTTTAATAGATAAAGGAAGGATTTGAAATCCTGACCTCAAAAACAAGCCAATTTCATCAATTTAGCTCCATTTGAATTCAGTTTTAATTCAACGAATGTGGAAATTTGAGTTTAAATTACACACAATGTGAAGTTGATGCAACCACCATCAATAAACGGACTCCTCCATAACCACCATCCCCTCTGCTGTCACCAGCCTTGGCGTGAGACTGGACCCTCACCTAACCTTTGAAAACCACATCAAACATCTGTGTAAATGCAAAAACTCTGTTAAACTCAACAACACTGCCGAGCTCCGACCCTTCCTCACCGTATCCGAAGCAGAGAAGCTCGTCCTGGAGGCTGGACTACTGCAACATCCTCCTCATTGGGATCCCAAAAGCCTCCAAAAGCCCCAGCTGATCCAGAACAGTGCTGCTAGGATCCTACTCAGAACCAGAAAACATGAACATATCCCCCCAACACGCTCCACTGGCTTCCCATCACTGCCAGAATACATTATAAAGCCGCTCTCATCATTCACCAATGCATTTATGGAAACAACCCGCCGTACCTCAAAGAATTCCTTACTCAGCAAACCCCAAACCAGAACACACGCTCTGCAAATCAAGACCTGCTCCACCCTCCCAGAACCAAGCTCCATACCATAGGAGATCGCGCCTTTTGTGCTTCTGCACCACGTCTGTGGAGCTCCAACCGCCTTAGAACCCCACAGTCAGGGGCTGCTTTTAAAAAACACTTGAAGACTAAAGAGGCTTTTAACTCAACTTAAGAACTCTTTGTTTAAAATTAGGATTTTAAGTGGCTGTAAGGTGGCTCGGTGGTTAGCACCGTTGCCTCGCAGCAAGAAGGTCGCCGCTTCGCCAGAATCAGTTCGTACTACTTCCTGTGTTACACTGAAATCATTCTGGGCGTCTTTTGGCAGTTTCATTCACTGAAGGGAGCTAAGGAGTGAGCACTAGCTCAGCAAGCGGCTCGTCTTCAAGATGCCGTTCTGCTGATTCTGATTGGCTAAAAGTGCTGTCAATCTCATTTTGGTGGCTATCGCTATATTCTATTGGCTTTAACGATTCGAAGGAGGTGCCAATCACTGAAATCGACCAATCATGACGGAGACACAGCCCTGCGTCACCACAGGAGCTTCACGGCAGTCTGATCAACATCAGGAAGGAAGCGTAACCATAGACTGTATAAAAGATGGACGTAGCTACCGTGACGTCACCCGTTGGTTTCTGCACTGAGAAAATGAAGCCAGGGTTTTGCTACTTCCTGGTTGACGTCTTGGATTTTTGGAGCCAGTGACGCAAAAATCGTCGGAGGGGGGCGGAGCCATAGGAGCAGCGATTGGTCAGACGGATTGAGAGGCGGGCCCTCTCTGCCCGCCCACATTTACCGCCTTCTGCTCGCTTCGTCTGCCTACTGTCAATCAAGCCAGCCACGCCCCTTGCCCCGCAAAATGTTGATGATTTTTAAAAAATTCAGTGTTAATTTATTTTCAGATTGGCCACCTGATCTCTGGATTTGACTATGAAAACTAATAATAAAAAAATCCTGAGCTGGAGGAATGCAGTATTTCATGATCTGTGATCACTTCTTTTCCAATTCCAGTCTATGGGAGCCAGGGCTGTTTGGAGCCAGCAGCTAGTGGACGTAGTGATATTGCAGGTTTTTGACACTTCTGGGTTGGCTTCATTTTTCAGGGCCGGTTGCTACGTCCAGCTTTTATACAGTCGATGAGCGTAACACAGACAGCGGACTGGTTGAATGTTCAGAAAACTAAAGCACTGCTGTATGTGGATGTATTGAACACCATCAATGATATACAAGTGAATTATATAGTTTGTACGTAAGAACATTCAGATGGTCACCAGTGTGCCAGAATGTGACCTCGCCTGAACTGTCTGGACTAAAAACTTTGTAATTTTGTTCTGTTTCACTTTATCAGAGTGAAGCTTTGCAGAGAGAATGTTCACATATTGCGCTGTGATCTGGGAGAGGTTTAGAGCTGCAGCAGAATCATTACAAAGAGATTATTATCCTGAAAGTGCTTTTTGTGTTTAGACGAACCTGAACATTTTTCATTTGTGTGTGCCGTCTTCATTTACTTTTAACCAGCAGCACATATACTGATATTTACACATGTGAACAAATCTTACAAGTGTTCCTTTTATTACGACACTAGAATTATTCAAACAGACCTTGTGGTTGCAGATAAACTGTTGTTATTATGTCATCTTCGAGCAGAGGCCTGGAAAATAGCTCAGGGCTGAACAACCTGTTGACTAAAGCCGCTGCACATGATCATTTAATTTATTGCAGAAGTCACATGACGCATTAAACATTCCCTTTTATGTGCAGTTTGAATCAGAAAGTCTGAGTTACCATAAAATTGAAAACCGCAATGATCTCTGATTGGGGAGTTTAGTCTTAGTCCAGTCCACTTACACAAAAAAAGCCTAAATATGCCAAACTTGCTTCATAGTAAAGCTCTCTGGTGTGTGAGAGAGTGTGTGTGTGTGTGTGTGTGTGTTTAAGTGTTGCACAGCAGGTCTTGTTGTACTTTGCGGTAAAATGACAATAAAGCTTCTGATTGTGATGGTTTTTAAAGGCGCCTAATGTGGAGTTTTACTGTCAGTCAACCAGTAAAGCCAAACCTTTGTGTAGCAGTGCATGCATGCGTGTGTGTGTGTGTGTGTGTGTGTATGTGTGTGTGTGTGTGTGCATGTGTGCGCTTGGCCGGTCGGCTGGCCTCCATGTGCTGATGGATCAATAACCAGCTGACTCCTCACGGGAAGTCTCCTCGCTGCCTCGAGCCTCCAGGCAGAGGCCAGCGTGCTTTCTGTCGGTGTGGGTTTCCATGGGAACAGTCGGCGAAACAGTGTGTGTGTGTGTGTGTGTGTGTGTGGTTTTGGGGGGGGGATACACTGCATGAATGCTGCTGTGTGTGTTTATGTGGGAGTGAAACAGAGAAAGACGGGGAAGAAGAAAAGGTGAGCGCAGAGGTCGAGGGAGACGACAAAAAAGGAAAACCTGAAAAGAAAAGGAACACGAATACAGAAAACACACACAGATGCAAAGACATCATAAAGAAAAAGAACTGTAGTGGGAAAAAATATCATCAGAAGAAGAGGTCTTTGATTACAGATGATCTGCAGAATATCAAAACTAAACTTTACGCACAATATACCGGGTTTAATAGAGTTAAAATCTCCTCCTAGATACTCATGTTTCTGTTTTTTACAAGAATGGGAATTCACCAAGCAAAAAAATTTCAGGCATGAACTAATTCTGCTTCCTATTCTGGAACATAGGCGGTTAATTACATCTAATGGGAACTCTACTAACAAGAATGTGAGCCTCCAGAAACTTGTTGGGATGTAAACAGATAATAAAATATTGCTCAGTGAGCAACATGAATCTCATTTGCATCAGCATCAGCATGAGCCAATCAACCATTAGCTGCTCGTAGAATTCCAAATAAAGAGAAAAGAATGTGGAAAACCAACCTTAAATCTCAGCAATTATACAGTAAATACAAAAAAACATCTTCCCAGCCAACACTAACACAATACACAGATGTGTAAATAGACCAAGAGGAGTGTCTTCAGTCTAAACTATATTTATTCTGATTGAATTTTGAAACACTCGCTGCATCATAAATCTTGAGACCTTCAAGGATCTCCAGTGCATCCTTGAGAAGTCTTGAATACTCATTTCTGGTTTTTCCACCAATGAGGATCATCCTACAGCTTTGACATATATTATATCTCCAGTCTTTTATTTCAATATGTATTCATACATCGTCGAGAGTCGTCCCTCCTACCGATCAACGGGATGTTCAGTCCTACCATCAACATTACAGTCATGCTTACTGTTTTTAGTCAGGATACAGAGAACAGAAGATTTTCTGGCTCAACAACATGTTTTTTGTGTTTTTATCTCAGTCAGACGCTCTGAGTCAGAGTTTAAACGAGGACAAAATGAGACAATGCAGATGTTACTTTGGCTGATGAAAGTGAATCAGTAAATGTAGTGAGTGAATNGGCAGGTTTGCTGGATGCTGGACTTTGTGGGTCAGCTGTACAAGGCAGAACCTCCATACGCTCTAAATAAAATATAATGTTTGGGCTCAACAACAGAAAATAACAGTTTGAATCAATGTTTTTGAGTAAAGCTGACTTTGAAAGAGGCTTTTCTTTTTAATTTGTTTATTTCCACCTATTTAATAACTGAGATCAAGGTTACTTTATTAACACCTGTGGGTAGATTTGTGTTGCAGAAAAACAAAATGAAAAAATAAAATAAAATGTATAAAATAATAATAAAATAAAATTAGGATTTTAAGTGGCTGCAAGGTGGCTCGGTGGTTAGCACCATTGCCTCGCAGCAAGAAGGTCGCCGCTTCACCGGAATCAGTTCATACTACTTCCTGTGTTACACTGAAATCATTCTGGGCGTCTTTTGGTGGCTTCATTCACCAAAGGGAGCAAAGGAGTGAGCACTCGCTCAGCAAGCGGCTCGTCTTCAAGATGGCGTCCTGCTGATTCTGATTGGCTAAAAGTGCTGACAATCTCATTTTGATGGCTATCGCTGTATTCTATTGGCTCTAACGATTCGAAGGAGGTGTCAATCACTGAAATCGACCAATCCATGACGGAGATACAGCCCTGTGTCACCACAGGAGCTTCACAGCAGTCTGATCAGCATCACGCACAGGACGCCTAACACAGACAGCGGTCTGGTTGAATGTTCAAAAAGTAAAACACTGCTGTATCTGGATGTATTGAACACCATCAGTGATCTACAAGTGAAATATTTAGTTTGTACATAAGAACATTCTGATGGTCACAAGTGTGCCAGAATGTCACCTTGCCTGAACTGTCTGGACTAAAAACTTTGTAATTTTGTTCTGCTTCACTTTATCAGAGTCAACCTTTGCAGAGAGAATGTTCACACATTGTGCTCTGATCTGGGAGAGATTAGAGCTGCAGCTGGATCATTCCAAAGAGACAATTATCCTGAAAATGCTTTTTTTTTTTTTTTTTTTTAGGCGAACCTGAACATTTCATTCATTTGTGTGTGCCGTCTTCATTTACTGTTAACCAGTAACATACATAC
>NW_007578100.1:58311-80089 GCF_000690725.1 Stegastes partitus | reverse complement strand
AACTGTTTTTTAAAGGTGCTCTATGAATGACGTTTTGTATTATTAATATAGAGACGTATTAGTATATACACTCATGGCTATATGAGCAACTGTGAATGATTATACCAGTGCCTACGGCTACATGTCTGTGTATTGCATATAAATGGATGTGTGGCAACACCCACAGGCAGAGAACATTTTCAGAACACAAAAAGAAAGACAGTCCCTACAGATAAGGTCGTCCTGCGTCCTCATTGCTTTTCCCCTCTCGCATAACACTCCCCTCTAATTGCCTGCTGCCCTCGGCCTTTTGCCTCTCTGTTGATCCATCCCACAGGGGGAACACGTAGGGGGGGTTGTGGATGTGGCGGGGCAGGCCACAGGCTGTCTGGAACCCGGCAAACCCCCCACAAAATTACCCCAAAAAAAAGAAAAAGCAGGGAGATCCTGAGCAGGCCAGCAGGTGGCCACTGGCCTGCTGCTCATCTGTCCAGTTTGGAAGTGATGCAGTGGCGATGCATATTTAACTCGGGGTGAGGGGGGTGTGACAGGGTGTCTGCCATTCAGAGAGCCAGCCGATGACAGAAATGAAACCCCCTCCTCCTCTTCCCACATTCACACACACACACACACTCACACACACACTCACACACACACACACACACACACGGCATATGGCGGCAGCTGCCCGGCGCGTGTCGTGATTGTGTGAATTAGCAGCCGAGCGGCACGCGCATGAATAATGAGCCTCGCCTCTCTGCGGGGACGCGCCTCAAATGGTGAAAAGATGAAAGAATTATGGGAAGGAAAGAGGGTGAAAAACCTCCTGTAGAGCCGCTTCTCCTCCTGTGATCCATAACTGTTGATTTAACAGCTGGCTACTCATTTCATCATCGCGCTCCCTGTTCTCGGCTCCTCTCCTCCCACTCTCTGTCTTGTTCGCATTCAATTTAAATTTGCCCACTTTAGGTCACTTCATTTGAGTTCAGTTTGAACAGGGATTCCGGTATTTACCCTGCCAGCGGGAATTAGGCTGCAAAATCCCGTTGTCATTTCAAAACGGAAGGCCGGTCCACCTCCTTTACTGGCCGGTTACCCTGTCAAACAAATGTCTTTACCGCACGTGTCCCCATGACATCTATAGATGTTTTCTTTTAATTGGAAAAATGATCCCCTCCAAAAAAACTACCGCCTGCACATGAAAAAGGTAGGTTAAGTGGATTTTTTCTTTGGCCTTTGTTTGATAGGTCAGTGAGAGAGAGACAGGAAAGTGGGGGAGGACATGTGGGAAAGGGTCATGAGTGGGATTCGAACCCATGACCTCCACATCGGGACTGTAGCCCTGTACATGGGACGCCAGCTCAACCAGGTGAGCTATAGCGGCACCCCAAGGTTTAGTGGATTTTTACTCGACTTTCATCCGGATCTGGTGTGAACATGACAGCTTCAACCGACAAGCTCTGCGCCTAAAAAAGCAAAAAAAAATCCTACCTGATTTAAATGTCAAAGCCGTCTCTTTGTGCAGCGGTACTCTGCTCCCAGTGCTCCCGCCGCGCAGTGGAACGCTCTCTGGAAGTCTCATCGTGTAACGGTGTCAAGGACTATCAATTAAGTGTTCTGGATATCCTCCACTATGTCAAAATGATGACTCTTCAACAGAATTTCATTTTGGGGGAAAAGAGAAAGAGAAAGGAAGCCGATTCTGACGAGCAGGGCGGGTGAGGAACGTCTAAAAACTCATCCAATAGCAGAAGTCAGGTCATTTAACACAAATGTTCCCGTCTCATCGTGCACAATCCATGAGGAAATGATGAAAACGCTCCAGATCTGATGTGTCTTCTTCCACATGAGGACAGCTGTTTGGTCTCTGGGTTGTAGCCGTAAACCCAACCCTAGTGATGATCCGCCACAAATGCACACAAAAGATTGTGTAACTCAGGTCCTGATATTGACAACCACACATTAACCCTGCCCCCGTTATATATGCATGACCCTGCCGTGCCACATTAATGCGCAACAGCAACAGACTTTTTGATTTCTTGATGGCACTTTGTAGTCCGCTCAGTGATGCAAACAAGTCAACCTGCTCCTCTGTGTGTTCACCACAAAACTGTGGCTGCAAATCAGCATTCAGATTTTGCATTTCAGTTTTTCATAACTGCTAAAATGCTACTTTACGAAACCTCCCACTATTTTCCCAAAATTGCAAAGACAAAACCCAATTTTCCAACAACACGACTTCAAAATCAATCATCACTCAAAACTATTATACTCATGGTCAAAACCAAATCGCTTTTTTCCAGATCATACACAGACTAAATAAAACACTACCCAGCATCCATTGCACACTACATAGCTCCTACACGTAATCCAGTACTGAATGTCCGGATTGCACTTGCATAAAGTGTAAATATAGTGCTGCAAAAGGACAAAGATTAAATGTAAATGTAAAGTCAGCAAGTGACTCATTCAGTCCCAGTGTCACGTCGTCATGCCAGAGGACATCATCAACATCACAGGCAACCTTTTCTGCAGCCAAGCGGTGGGAGGAAGCCCTCTGGCATGATGGTGCCAACCATGGAAAGACTCCGCACTTGTGTCTCCACAGGTCCGACTCCACGGCCTGTAGGTCTTCACAGTGGATGATCTGCTGGATTTTTCATGGTTCAGGGTTCTCTGTCGTTGACCTTTTACCACCAGGCAGAGAAAGAAACTCTTCTGTAGCGAGATGGAACTCAAACATTTATGACTCACTGGTTGAAGTCGAATCGCTCTCGTATCAAGACAACCTACAACAACAGAAGACCTCCAGAGGACCGTCTAGTGAAAGAAGAAGATGTTCGGCGTTAACTGGCCCCCAGGTGACGAACCTCACTATTACTGACGACTTCACAAAGTGTCATATTGTCACCAGAGACTCTGACGACGGCCTGCTGACCAATTATGCTCCTGTCTTTTCTTCTCTTCTATCAGATAAACCCTGAAAAAATAGATATTGTCTGTAAGTAATAGAGACAGACAGACCTGTCAGATTTAAGTCCAACACAGTGTAGTGATCTTGCAGTGGTACGTATACTGAACAAAAATAGACATTAAATTCTAACCTGTCTTTTCAAAGGGGGAAAAGTATTTGTTGTTCCAATGCATGGCATCTCTACAACACAATCATAACACAACAAAGTACACACTATGTTAGAAAAACCATGAGCATGCTGTGTTTATAGTTTGTTTGGCTTCATATTGGACTATATGGGGACACAACCATCTAAAGCTACCTATCACAAAGGAGATGGAAGTCCCAACAAGCTCAAGATACTATTCAAGGTACTGAGGTGAACCAGTACAGCTGGACACACTGGACTGGACCACCCACATGGAGGCGCTGTACAAGAGCATCTTCAATGTTTAAGAAGATCTGCATGCCCCTTTAATAAAGTGATCGGGAAGACTAGCCACATCATCAGGGCTGAAAGTGAGCAAGTGACAGAGGTGAGGATGCTCTAAAAACAGCAGCCAGTCCTGAGGAATCCCACACAACCACTTCACTCTGTGATTCAGCAAAACGCCTTCAGTCACAAGCCGATTCCACCGAGGCGCAGGACTGAACACTGCAGGAGGAGCTTCCTGTGAGCTGCCGTCAGACGGTTTATTGGACACGAACTACTCTGATGTACTCAGTTGTGCAACGCACAGATCCAAATAATCACTTCTGTTCATATGTTATATATATTTCTACACACATGTTGAGATGTATACATGTTATATTGGGACTTTTATATATACAAGCCTTTCTACACACTATATATTTAACACTGCATATTCTTTTACATTGCATCTTACAAACATCTTAGCACCTCATCCTCAGTTTCAGTTTATTTTAAAACATCTGTGAGTGGCTTTTTTTTACCTGAATACTTTATGCTGGATGTTAGCTGTGGGGACCTGACTGTGACTGTAGCTGCTGTAACAACAACATTTCCTGAAAAGGATCAATAAAGCATCCGCCTCTGGTGGAAGGAACATGTGGATTCCAATCTACTGAGAATTTGTTGTACACTTTATCTTGCTTCCATCATTGTGGGCAGCTGTGGCTCAGGTGGCAGAGGGGGTTGACCTCTAATCACAACGCTGGCGGTTCGATCCCCCTCCACAGTCGAAGTGTCCTTGGGCAAGACACTGAACCCAAACTTGCTCCCAATGTCGCCATTGGTGTGTGTAAATGGGTAAATTGTAAAGTGCTTTGAGTAGCACTAAGGTAGAAAAGTGCTATATAAGAGCAGACCATTTACAATTTACCATGTCATCCCACCAACAAGAACATCCATCTATCCATTATCTCTACACCTTAATCCTCACTAAGGTCATGGGGGGCTGGAGTCTATCCCAGCTGACTCAGGGTGAAGGCAGGGGACACCCTGGACAGGTAACCAGTCTATCACAGGGAGACAGACAACCAAGCACACTCACATTCACACCTACGGACAATTTAGAATCACCAATTAACCTCAACATGTTTTTGGACCTTGTGGAGAGAACCCACGCTGCACGGGGAGAACATGCAAAGCAGAAAGATCCCGGGTGTCCTCACGGGGATGTGAACCGGCGACCTTCTTGCTGCGAGGCAACGGTGCTAACCACTGATCCACCTTGTAGCCACCAACAAGAACATGGTCTATCAACATTACTCTTCTTGCTCCTCCTTCTCAATCCACCTTCTGCACACACTCTTCCTCTTGGCATCAACCCTCAACTCACCCACGCTGCCAGACACGATGAACCGACTGGTTTCATTCACATCACGAGCAACAAGTGCGAACAACGTTGAGTCGCTGTGTGTAAGCAGTGACATCTGTGCTGTAATTATGTTTAACTTGTGCCGCATGTGGTTCCCATTTTGCATAACAGTGCAAAATGTGTTGTAGTGACTGACAATTTGTTTTGCAGAAAGAGTACAAAGGATCTGCAAATTGTGTGTAACTGTGTGAAAACTGGATCTGACCTTTATTTTCTTCATCAGGTTCATGCTGCAGATTTTAATCACCTTTATCTGTTTGCCTGTTGGTGTTCAGAATATCGGCTAATGTCACATCTCAAAATGATCAATAAGAACAAAGCAGTTTTTCAGATGCTATAATCTTCAGTTTCTGCATCGTCTTGCTCTTTCAGCCTCTTTCTTTTCCTTCCATCACCTTCTTTCTGTGGCCTCTCGGATCTCTTTTTGCTTTCTTTGTTCCAATTCTCTCCCTCTCCGTCTCTTTATTACCTCTGGCGTCCAATTGGCCGGCATTGTAGTGGCTCCAACCAAAAATGATGTCATTAATTATTTGGGTAGAGATTATGTGATTAAGCCTCTATGTGTGTGTGTGTGTGTGTGTGTGTGTTGTATCTGGTGGCCACGTTATTAGATTCAAATGAGAATGGAGGGCCTGCTGCATGCACGGGCAATTTGTTTGCTAAATTGTTGACCTACTACTATTCTGCACAAACACGAGAACAACAAACAAGCAAATAACGTCTCCCACAATCCTTTCTAGCCGCAGAAAAGATGCAGAGTAAATAAGACAAACAAAAACAAGTCAAAATGCGCTGACATCCAAAGATCAAACACCACCAGCGGAGAACTTTGAGATGAGAAAAGACGTTGAATCACACAGTGAGAGCGTGTTTTTGCTGCTCGCTTTAATTCAGGTCACAAAGTTTTGTTTACGATGAGGGTGAAAGATTAAGGAGGACCGGCGATAGAGCAAATAAAAGGAGACGACTGGAGATAAAGAGGTGAAGGGAGATAAAGAAAAAAAAAAAACAAGGTGAAACCCCGCAGAGATGCACAAGATGCACAAAAACAAACAAATGTGTTTGACTGTCAGTCAGGAAAGATTGTGATTCATGGCGCTGTGTGTGTGAAAGAGAGCGACAGAGGGGAGGGGACTGCAGGGTTTATAGGCCAGCTGTGTGTAGTCTTTTAGTCAGTCGGTGACCTAAATCACAGAATAAAAAGAGAGAATAAGAGGACAGTGTGTGTGAGAGAGAGGAGGGGATGAGGGGTGTTTATGGACACAGCATTGTGGAGAGGAGAGAACTTAAGAACATAAAATCCACCGAGAGGACGAGGGGGGACGGATAAGAGGCAAAGGTTGAGGGAGGAGGAAGTGTGAGGAGTAAATTCAAAGCAGGGGAAGGAAGCAAAGAATGAGAGGAGAGGAGAGTGAGAGCGATGACATTTATGGAGCTGAAATTATGCAGCGCAGATATAAATATCTGGGCTTGTTATTTCGTCTTTGCCTGCTTTACATTTCCGGAGCAGAAAAACTTCCCAACGACACAAACACACAGCGGCAGCCCTGCAGCAGCTTCACCATCACAACACGGGAAGAGCAAATATTTAAAGCGTGACAAGCTGTAAATTTGACACATAAAGCGCGATAACCAGCACATTAGGATAGTAAAATGCCCTTGACACGAAATGCCACATTAAAAATGTATCATGATGTTGCAAATTAAACTACAAATTCATCTTTTTTTTAAATAATTAAATAGCGGGAACGGCGTTAAGGGCTCATTATACGCAGAGATTTGTACCAACGCACAGCATCCACAGATCGGAAAGAGACAGAATGTGTTGTTTTCATCATCGTCCCAAATAATTACATTTGTGATTCAGAGCAGGGAGGCGCGCTAACAGGGATCAGAAACAAGGGCAGAATCCATTAGCATCACTTCCAGGCTTCACATGTCCTTGTTGGCCCAGCAGCAGCAGCAGCAGCAACTGTCTGGGCTGCGGCACCAACAACTCGGGCACAGCTGGAGACTTTGCTCTGATGTCGAGGAAATAAAAGGAAACGTCAAATATTTCTGTACTCACCCACTTGAAAGGTGGCGGCCCCTCTCCTCGGAGAGCAGAGGTTGTGGTCAGGGGTGCGGTGAGTTTTCCTGATTGATGTGGATCGTGCAGAGATGGATTTCGTGACATCAGTTTCGATGGGTGTTGCAGCATCGTGTTAGAACTTGTTGGGGGTATTGATTGGTTCAGTTTACTCCTGATCTAATTGCAGAAGTGAAGACAGCTGCACAGGAGCATCAATCATCACCTGCTGCCATAAAAGACCCAGTTGAAGCCCAGACTCTCCTTCAAAACATGAACTCACCTACCAGTCAGTCAAGCTCAGGCTCCTCTGAACGTGTTGCCAGTTTAAGATTGATCTGCTCTTGCCTGTTGTTTGTTCTGAGAGCTTCCTCTCAGCTCAACCAGCCACACCTGGACACATTCACAGACCTTCCACCTTCATTACTGAACTCCTACCGGCCCAGTGCTGCCTTGATCTACACCATCCTGATCTGCTTCTGATTGTTCCAGCAAACCCCAGTCAGCTCAGTGTGCTAAAGCGAAGCTAATGCCCTGAATCAGTCATGTATGTTATTCCCACCCAGTCATTGGTTCTTGTTCCTTCAGTTCCTGCTTTCAGGTCTGGTTACTTTTTTAGTTTGTGCGTTTCTGCCTCCAGCCCAGTTGGCTCAGCCACCTTCCAGCTGCTCTCTGAGGTTCACCACCTGCCTTGAACTCTAGTGATCCAGTCTTCTTCTTCTTTGAGGTGTATTGGTGGTTCCAAACTGCCAATTGGTGCGTCATCGCCACCAACTGGTGCGGAGTATGGATCAGGCTTTCTAGTCCTCCATCTATCCATCCATTATCTATACACCGCTTAATCCTCACTAGGGTCATGGGGGGCTGGAGTCGAGCCGACTTAGGGTGAAGGCAAGGGACACCCTGGACAGGTCACCAGTCTATCACAGGGCTACACTTAGAGACAGACAACCAAGCACACTCACATTCACACCTACGGACAATTTAGAATCACCAATTAACCTCAACATATTTTTGGACTGTGTGGGAGGAAGCCAGAGAACCCAGAGAGAACCCACGCTGCACGGGGAGAACATGCAAACTCCATGCAGAAAGATTCTGGTGCCCCCACTGGGACGTGAACCGGCAACCTTCTTGCTGCGAGGCAACAGTGCTACCAACTGCGCCACCCTGCAGCCCTCCAGTCCTCCAGTGCTTCCTTATTGTGTCACTTGAGTTGTAATAAAACTTAACTTCCCTGTGATTCTGTCTGCTTTTGGGTTTCCAGACCAGCCGTGACATTAGGTTCAGTTCTGATGACTTTTCAAACACTGACAAGTGAGGGTACATCTTTAAAATAATTTATACTAAGACAAGTTAACCTTTATTGATCCATTCCTGGGAAAAAATGTACATGTAAGAGCAGCTGGATACAGAAGAAGCAGGACAACAATTACAAAAATAAAGCTATACTGACAGGCTCTTACAAGGCATGATAAATTTCCATATGGATGCATACAGATGTGGCTTTCATACAACAGAATAAAGCTAGAATGAGAAGCATATGTCTTGTTAGCACTGGTTTTGAAATGATTTCTGCACATTCAGTGTTGTCTCTGAGGTTGCTTAACATTCTGGGATGCTGCCAGGTGGGAATGCACACATCTGTGTTGAAAAATTGGGGTGCTGCTACAAAAGAAAACGCTGGATCAGCTAAATGTTTCCCTGAAAGTTGCAAAATCTGGTTCCTCTGGTTTTCTTCTAAAACTTTACATAAAGGATAATCCATGAAGTTCATTAGCTGAGTTTAAGTCAGTTTCCCTAAAAACAAAAAAAAAGAAAAAGAAGCGATACTTCACTTGTGAGAGGCGTAACAGTGTCGTGCTTTTTATGCAAATTCAGAGATCATAGGCAACAATCATTACAGCCACCCCGCTGAGTAGTCAGTCACAGCCGAAATGTTCCGACGATACAGAGAGCAGCAGACCGAAGAGGCAGAAATCTGGATAGTCTTCTTTTTTTACGGTTTCTGTTCTTGGGTTGGAACTACATGTAATATTTAAGATATCACAGTCTAAAATGTACATGGTTTGATATTCAGATGCACCACAGTGATTTGAAAACTAGCTGAATTTAATGGAAATGAAGAGTTCATTTGCAGCAACAGATAACTCCATCTTCACAAACCTTCATCACCTTCCATCGTCTACCTGAGACAACATCAATCAAACTTAAGTTGTCTCTATTTTTGTCATTTCTGCTGAGTCAAATCCACTCAGCTTCAGTTTGATTGATCCTATCTGAAGCAAACAACAAAAAAAGTTTTCTGAAAATCTACAAAAAAAAATGAGTTTTTGCAAATTAACTCTTCAAATGTGTTCAATTAAAGTAGTTGTCCATTAATACTCATCTATTTCAAACAGGCCCTTTGTGACTCCTGCTCAGGAGGCAGACGGGTCAAATGATGCAAACTTGCGTAATCGGACCGATTTCAACGACTGTTTCATAAAAGGAGCCGGTGGAGGGCACGGTCAGTCTGTGTAATGCGCTGACTGGAATTAGTCCAAAACAGCCTTTGAACACAGATGGATTTTTAACAGTTGAAGCCAAATCAAATTTGAATAATGTTTTCATTTAATGGCTGTATTCAGATGATTGCACAAGTGGTGAAAAAAAAAAGGTTGGGCTGTTTAAAACCTAATCATTTAATGCCTAATTAAATTGCTTTTAACTGGATAATATACACCTGGCTTAATATTCGTGTGTAGAGGACGTGCTGATTTAGATAAATCCACCTCTGAAAGGATTTGCTTTGTTTAAAAAGATTAGTGAATATGTTTATAATAACAGAAAGCCAACAAGTATTCAGATATATTAGGTTTCAATTAAGACAAAACTAAATACTGTAATGGTGAATGACATTTATTCAAAACATAGATCATAAACTTAGAATGTAAATTTCCTAAATGGCCTTTGAAACAGATTTTTCTTTATTCTTTGTTCTCTTTTGAACAACAAAAGATAATAAATACCACGTGCAAAGTTGAGTTGGTTATAGTCGTACGGGCCACATACTGTTTCAGTGGCCTTTCCAGATTCACAGCGGGGCACAAATTCTTCCAGGAAACAAGGAAAAGCTTCCTTCCCAATAAAAAAACAAAATGAATGAAACCTCAAAAAGCAATTTAAAAAGAGCTCCCTCCCTCCTCCTCACTCAGGTGTAATTAATCTAGTGCTAATGTCATAAATCCAGCCAACAGATCTGTTTCTTACCCTCATTTTGGGTCATTTTTTTGCAGCACGCTTTATATAGTGAAGCATGTACAATTGGAAAAGTAATATCCAATCACCCTCTCAATCGCGGTCCTATTTGCTGTGTCTAACTGTATTTCTGCATCATTGCTCAACCTGGAAAAGATGTTCCAGGGGAATTGAAAAATTATGGGACCCGACACGATGGAAAATGATACAGGAAGACCAGTGACCGACTAAAAACCTGCTCAGACATAGCTGCGACAGTAATGAGGAGGCATACAATGAGCCATGATGGGACCACTGATCACCGCTGCAGTGGTAGTCCTCCTAGTATTGTATCGACAGTGTGCTGCTTCCAGAATCCACCTCTAAAGAAACAGACAGACCAGTGCTTCAGACTTGGGACAGGGTTTATCAATGGAAGTCAGCATCCAAGAAATGCACCCTTGCTTGTTCTTTGGCACAAAACCTCAAGATACATTTAGCTAAAGAACATGAAGAGAAGCCTGATGAATATTTGGAGCACATTCTTTGGTCAGTAGACACCAAAATAAATCTGTTCAGCTCAGATGGGATCCAGCTTGTTTGGCTTGAACCTGGTCAGGACCACCATAATGAATCCATCGTCCTGACCAGCAGTGTAGTCTATTCTAGTGGGTATACTCTAGAGCAACATCTGTCTGGCAGCAGCTGCTCCAAAACGGCCCCACACAAGAACCACTACGCTCAGTAATGCATCCACATGTAATTGAGATCATGAAAGACTGGTTATGTATCATCTAAATGTAAATGTATTGTAAGCAACACAAGATGGATAACAGTCATAAACAGCTGGACTTTAATTAACCATTCAGCAGCCGGTGCCAAGACAAATAAGTTAAAATAAAGAAACATGAATACATAAATAATATATTTATACAAATAAAGTTTCAGCAATGAAGTGCCAAAAAAGGATGCCTGATTTTAAATTCCCTCGTCTGACTCTCTTAATATATTACAACACACATAAGTTCCAGCTACCAGGTACAGCGATAGCATCACCAGGCTCCTTTTCCCTGCCATCAGGTATGATGTGGCCTCTTCATCGGGCTCCCTTCCTGAAACATTAACATTAGCTCCAGCTGTGTTGTGCCCTGAAGCAGCAGTATTCACAGGACAAGCAGCAGGCTTATTGAAACACTAATATAGTGTCATTAGCTTTTGCTTTCTTCTCCTTGTTTTTTCTCCATTGACTAGCATTGGACCACTTGAGTTTGTTAACTCGTGCCCCTCTTCTTCTAAGCCATAGGCCTTTTTCCCACCATACAACTTCACCACTTCCTTTACGTAGGGTTCACGTCACACCTGAAGGAAGCCCCTTTGGTCGAAAAGAGTCCGTTTCGTAACACAGAGAAAGCAAATTTATGAATAGGAAAGTGAACGTTATGTCAAAAAACACACTGATATCTATCTTTTAAGTGGTTATAGGGAATTTCTGGACCTTTTCTAGTGAGTATACGGCGTATACCTGCGTATCACGTGGACTACACCCCTGGTCCTGAGTGACAGCATGGGGCTAAATGAGTGCAAAAAGCATTTGGGAGATGACACTTACAGATGGCACCAGGAATGTCTGTGGATGTACCAAAGCACTGGCTGACAAGATGACTCCAGGTCTGCAGAAGCTTGAAGAAGAGGAATATTCCAACTCAATAACAATCCAAAGCACACACAAGTTTCTGAAGAAGGAAAAAACGTAAACTGACCAAGAATGTCACCTGACTTGAATCCAATAGAACACCGTTGGGACATTTCAAAGAAAAAGGTAGAGCAGCACAACCCCTCCAGGTAAGAAAAAAAAAGGCCTCTGAAGAATTATAGACCATCTCTTCAAAAACGTGGTATCCTCCCAGCTGAGGAGGACTGAGTCTGTCATCAAAAATATAGATAGATATATGAGATATTGAAAAAGATAGATTAGGATTTCAGTAATGAAAGGTGCACTGACTGTAGTTACAAATGTGGTGTCTCCATTTTTAATACAGTAAATCTAAACCCCAATTACTAATTTTAGAAGTGTTATGATTGTTACGACTCAGACTAGGAGGGATCCAAACATGCAACACCGGGTTAAGGAGTGAAGAAAAGAGGAATTTATTCAAAGGCTGCGGGGAAGCAGGGGACACCGGAAAGCTCGTGAGGGAAGCTGAGTGAGGGAGGGAATTCCAGGGGAGGTTTCCAAGAGGGACCGGGAGGCAGGACGGCTGAGGCTGGGGTTCGGCTGCCGAAGCTGGGCTGGGGTGGCAACGATCCGACGGGGAGGTTCTGGCAACAAATGCAGAGAGCAGACGTAAGACAAAGCGAGTTTCACCAAGCACAAAGTTTCAAAGCACACTGATGGCCTGTTACCACTCAAAGGAGGATAATCCACTGGCGCTGGAGCACAGGTGGAGGCCTGGAGCACAGGTGGAGGCCGGCCTCCCCTGTCCGAAAACCCCTCCCAGCCTGAAACACACTTGCAGCCACCAAAAACAACAAGCACATACACTAAGCAAAGTCTCACAAAACTCGGATCACCACAATTATTACTGTGAGATGACACAATTTGGAATTATTTAATATTTCAGTAATATTGTGCGTTGTATGTTGCATGTCTGACTTACAGGTGGTGACTGATGTTCACAGACCAACAATTAATGGCTTTTTAAAATTCGTTTTAACCAACCAAACGTTTCCTAATCGTATCCACAGCTTCATCAAACTGCAGCTATAGTAGCAGTTGTTCCTTGTCAGTGCTCTGAGTGATAAATCCATAACGAGAAGTCCAACAATCTCACAACCAAAGAGGGTGAGAGAGTGCTTGGAAGGCTTTCGACATTTTCCATGAAGCCACTTCCAATCCACAGTGGGCACGTGGCAGGAATCTCTTCCCACTGAGCCAGCACGACATTCAGGAAACCCAGATTGGTTGTAAATTAGTTACACATGGTTACAGGGACAGACCTCGGCGTCGGACGGAGCCAGAGCGCTCGACGAGGAAGCCTTTACTCTAATTATACTCCTGACAGTGATGCAGTTTGATTTGCTGCGCAGCTCTGAAAGTATAAAGAACCCCCTGAAAGAAATAAGGCCTTTATGTAAGAGCACATCTACATAACAATGCATATGCTGCTGCCTTTTTTTCTGCATATGTTATATTAGAATAAATATGTTGGAGGGGAGAGAAAAGGAACACGAGACAGAAATTCACAAAAAACAGAAGGATATTTCTTTGATCAATCAAATGTTATTTGCTGGGGGGGGAAAGAAATGATAACAGAACCAAAAACTGAGGTGATTTTATGTACCATAAAACAACTATTCTATAAATAAACTTGTCTTGGTTCCTCTGATTACTATTCATACGTCCCTTGTGTGTCAAAATCTGGTTTCTTTTATGTTTTGTACTTTATATCCGCCTCTGTTTACAGTAAATAATTGCAGAGAAAATAGACTTTTCTGCCTTTTTCGAAGCCGGTTCTGGTTTTCTATCAGCTTATTTACAGTTTCTGTCTCCCTTATGAATCAGTACATTCCCCACTCAGTTTTATTTAGCATTGCTTCACATCCCTCCTCCTCCTCCTGCTGCTGCTGCACACTCTGCAGATCAGACAACCAAACTGGTAATCAACCCCTAAAACCAAATCTGTAATCTGAGTCTAAGCACCACTCATCGCTGGATCCTCCTCGGTCTCGATCTGTTTCAGCCAGGATTTGAGTCAAACACCAAACGTATCCAGATCAGCGCGTAGCTTTGTGCAGCTCTGGCTCCGGCTCCTCCGTCGCCCAGCCTGTGTGTTTGGCACCGGGCGAGGCCGGACTGCAGCCAGAGCTCGGATGGAAATCACACCAAATTGGATCAATATTGAATCCAGGCGGGAGAGCTGTGTCTTATTACATCACAGTATTGGAAAAGTCAGGGCTCCTGATTACCTGGAATGGGATTACAGTAATGCACGGGAGAAAAGTGGTAACTGCACTTTAACAATTTAATTTGGTCCGCATGGTTGGACAAAAGGCAGTAGGTGGTAATCGGAGTGGATTGGATCAGTGTTTAATCTCAGCTGTCTTTTAATGGACAGAATTAGGAAGTTACTCATTTTGTGTAACAGGATTACAGGATTACTGGAAATCTGATTACAAAAAAAAAAAATTGTATGATGCATAGACGACGAACGCCTACGCAAGTCTACAGTCATGTTAGCTGATGGAAAACCTTTGCTTTGGGGATGAATGGATGGATGAGAAATGAAATATCTTTGTTGTTCTAAATCTATCGTTTATCTAAATCATAAGAATGTGTACAGTGAACATTTTTGGACATTTTATATCCTACCTGTTAAGGTCGACCGCAAACAGCGACGCACTGAAATGAATTTACACAACAGAGTGAAAATAAAAGCGAGTTAATTTCAGATTCTTCTCACCAAATAATGTAAAAAAAGAAAAACAGAAGCTGGTCACTGTCCCAGCTAGTGGTCAACATTCCCACAACATTAGCCAACGTTATCTGCAAGATTTAACAACGTTATAATCTAATGTTCAAAGAATGTTTTAAGGACACTCATAGTTTCAAATAATGTTCCTACGATGTTAAAAGCGTACGAGGATGTTTAGAGGATGCTGTTATGTTCCATGATAAAGAAAGAACATTGTCAAAGCAACATTCAAAAAATGTTTTCCAGATGTTATTGAGACCTCAGATTACTTTTTAAACATATTAACAAAGGTGGAACATTTTACCTGCAATGTTCTGAGGATGTTTTAGGGAAACGCATTATGCAACGTTCGTCTATAAATTGCTTCTACGATGTTCTGTGATAAAAGTGGACAGACGTTCTCAACGCAACATAAGGTTTCCTGTTGAAAGCATTACTAGAGCTCTGCAGAACTATCTCAGAACGTTTTAGGAATATTTTTAAAATGTTCACCTTGTGGTTAAAAGTCAAAAAAGACAGAACGTTTTAACAATTTAGAGGACGTTTAGAGGATGTTGTTAGATTATGTTCCATCATAGGTAAGAAAGAACGTTCTCAAACCGACATTTTAAAAAATGACAGAACTTTCTTTATGTAACGCTCTAGAAATGTGATATTTTAATGCAGGTGGAACATTTCGGCCACAACTCTATAAGATATTTCAACATTCTCATTACAAAAATAAAAGCATTTTAACAACATTGGAGCATACAAACGTTACCACCAAACCTTTTTAGAACATCTGTAGAGAACGTTATCCTGCCTTTTAGAATAACATTTTAGGAACTAAAAGAAATCTATTTCACGATAACAAAAGAACGTTCTCCAAGCAGTCTTTCCAGATGTTATCGAGGCCTGAGATGACAGAACTTACTTTATAAAACAGAACAAAACTTTTTTTACATTTGGAGGACGTTTGGATGATGTTGTCAGATTATGATGATAACAAAGAAAGAACGTTCTCAAAACAACATAAAATTTAAAAAATGACAGAACTTTCTTTATGTAACATTCCAGGACTATGGTATTTTAACAAAGGTGGAACATTTCGCCCACAATTCCTCTAAAAAAAACCGTCCCACGTTGGTACATGACAACAAATCGACATATGAAAAACGTTTCAGGAACGCTAGGGCACAAACAGTCAAACAATGTTGTCACAAAACATTTGAGTGTCTTTAGAGAACGTTATCCTACCTGTATCATAATATTCTGGGAGCTTCCCGCTAAAAACATCACTAGAACTTTGCAGAACATTCTCAGAACATTTTCAGAACACAATCCCCGCAACGGTACCTGAGGTATAATTTTCTTCTAGCTGCTCTGATGCAAACATAACATATAAAAACACATCAGATCTGTTTGTGCTGAAGCCAGAGGAACAGAGCAGGAAGTCCCTTTTACTCATACAGAAACAGAAAAGGAGCAAATTATACTTATTACAGACAATTTACATGTTTTATTTCAATCATTCAGCTGACAGCATAATTGAGGCGTACGCTGGTGTTCATTCTATGGCTGAATGCGTACTCTATAGGGATACAGGGGGAATTAACTTCACTTTTTTAACATAATCACTGAATCGGTGAACATGACAAGGCCCTGAGACATGCATTAGTGCAGAACAGAGGCAACGTCTCATCTGGTATTCTTCATAGGTGTCTCTGGACTGCAAGGCATCGCAGTCGTGCATTTACATTTCCACATTTACATTTTAGCCCCATTACAGCATGGAGCCACTTATCATAAGTGCATCATAAGAGCAGCAGTTTGGTCGGAATCCAAAGACGATCGCGTTATTGTAAAACCCTTTCAGACACCCGACCGGGGCTCTGATGCAGACACGAGCTTGCCTGAAAATATTGACAGAAAGTGGAGCTCTAAATCCGGCATTTACCATCTTTTTATCACATTTAGTGTGAGAGCGGGAAGGTGCGAACCACCTCTGGTCACCTCTGTAAGCGAGGACCGTCTGGGCGGCCGTTTCTTTGTCATCGTTCAACTCATTCCTGCTTCTTTCAGCGTACACCTGATGACAAAAATAGCATAATATGAGCTAGTTTGATCCGGTAAGTCCTCTGCAACACAGTGATCTGCCCTTCTGTTGTCACCATTATTGAGTGTCTGCTGCAGTTTTTCAGGTGTACATTTCTCTTTGCACTTGCCCGCCCTTTAGCAGCCGTTCATCCAGCTGACCACCATGAATCCACACTGGAGGCAGTTAAAGGTTTGACACTGAGAGAATGTGTCTCAGCTCGATCTTGTGTCACAGTGAAGTCGTTTACTTCTTTCATTCCTCTAGGCCTTCAGTCTTTGCAAGCCAGTAAGAATTTTATCTTGTTTTTAACGTCAAAAGCGGATAACTAATAGACTTAAGGCTAAAAATGTGCATATCTCCTTACTAGAGCTGCTTCTGTTAACTCTAATAGTGCTACTCAGCTGCTATTTCCCATTGAGGAAACTGTAGTTGTCCATTTTAAAATGTCCATAACTCCGACTGTTCATCGCTTCCAGATGAATCATTCAGAAACAGCAGCAGCGTCTCTACTCTCTAGAGCTGCTTATGTTGTCTCTAACTGTAAGCAAAGCAAACTAAATGTTCTGCTGTTGGATGCAAGAGTGAACACAAGAGTCGTCATGCACTCCCAGCATCTGAGGAGCTGATTTTTGATGACGATGTCAAGGAAACAACCGGAAATTTCTTAGTATTGGTAAATTAAGTTTAAAAATTGTAAAGCTACGGAACATTCAGACATAGTCGAAACCTTAAGACTGATTTTAAAACTATAAACAAGCACTAGGTGGAGTTTTGTGTGCATTAGCTGAGGGCACACATGTGGAAGATAAATGGTCACAATGCAAGTAATTTCAGAAACGATAATGCTTTTGCATGAAAACACAGCTCATCGTGTTGCCTAGCACCAAGACACTCGCACCATATCGTAGCTGTTTATACTGTAAGTTATTGTATTTTAATTTAAATTCTGGTTCAAACATTTAAACTCCTCTATTGGTTCATCTTGGTTGGTTCATTGGCCCGTCTGCACGAAATCAGTCGCATTGCGCCCTGGGCTATATCCGAGATACAGCCCGAATTACGTTAACACACGACAAAATATTGATTTTAGGTTTATTACTTAGATGGGTCCATTTAGTTGTTTTCTACATGAAGGTAACATAATATTACAGAGCGTAATAATATCACGCTCCATATTGCTGTCAAATACCTTCAGCGTGCATGAGCGGTAACACCAGAAAGAAGCCGTGGAAATCACTTGTGCGCAGGCGTCACAATCAATGTGTCACTGCCAGCCAATCCTGTCCCGGGATTTGCGTCATGTGGTAGCAACATGCCGCTTTTGTTTACGCACAGTAGCCCAATGCGCGATGTGACTGATTTTGTGCAGATGGGTCACATATTGGTTCTTCTTGCTGGTGAAACCATTGCAGTTTCCCAAATGGCACGGCCCTCTTCCTGAACGGGGCGTGTGAAGCAGCAGCTTGATTACATTTAAAGCTACAGACACTGAAGCAGCTTATTTGGAAAAGAGTTATGGTAGGGGAACTTTTTACGCAGTATTTTAAGCTGAAATTTAAAAGAAAACATGTTCTGGGGACATGTGAGAACTTTCATTTCATCAACTAAAAAGTTGTACAACATGGGACTGATCACTGATTCCACTCATTCAGTGTGCAGCAGAAAAGTAGAAACAAAATGCACAGAATTGCCCTTTTTTCTAAGGACGGGAGGAGATAAATCAGACTCACCTGTGAGCTGAGAAAAGCTGACAAAGGCAGCATGGAGGAGAACAGGGTGAGATCTGGAAGATGAACCCAGTTTCTAGTCACCTTTGCTTTAAAATTGTAGCGTATGAAAGTAAACAGAGAAGCTTTGGATCCAAGAACCGTCTGGATTTGAGGAAATTTCCTGGACTGTTGACTCTGAGCTGATCCCAGCAGCAGGACTGGATATAAGCTGTTCAACTACCAGCTACTGCTGCGACAGCGGTGGATATCTGAGTCTTTGTTGGCCTGATAGTAAGTGTCTTTTTTTTCTTTTGAAATCTCCAGGCTTTTCCTTTTATTTTCAGTTTCACTTGTACACTTTCCCTCCTGCTCTCCTCTTCTACCTGACTTTGCTCTTCACAAACACATCCACACCTCTCAGAAATAAAAGGAACACATTTTTCAGATATTTTATTTCTGTAATAGAACATCTCTGAAGGCTTTTTCTAAGTGAATTAAGGAGCGTTTCATTTTACTTTGCAGGACGCTGACTTTGAATCTGGTTTCTATTCATGTAATGAGCTTTTGTGTGCGATGTTTCCACGTTTCAGTATTATATAACTGGATTTAAATGTTGAATTAATGGGTGTATTGTCTTTTATTTGGTGCATTTTTGTAACCGACATCCAGGCTATCCCTCTGATTTGTTCATGAAAGTATCTTTTCCAAGTGACAGGTGAAGGATTGTGTCTCTTGTCTTTAAATAGCAGCCATACCCCTACGCACTGCTCACTTTTTGAATGTACCGCTTGTCTCTTTTCCTGGGCCGACAACACAAGTGGAAAACAGGGCAGCATCAAACTTCACAGTGCTGGTTGCAACTTTCAGTCAGACTATCTAAGCATGTAGCGCGACCGACAAGGGTCTGCTGGCATTATGTCGGTTTGAAACTCATGTTTGTGGCTCATGCCGGTGTGCAGGTTTGCTGTATCCTCTGCTTTGTGTTTCAGAACGGTGATTGTTGCAGCTAGTTCTGTGGAGTGTAAGAAAACAACTCCTATGAGGGTGTGTGAGTGCAGAAAATCAGCAAAGGGCAGCTTTCCTGAGTGAAAAGTGTTGTTTATTGTGTAGCGATGATGTGAAGATGATGAAGAAATTCTCTGCTGATACCGTCTTGTTGATATATAAAAAGGTTTCTTCATGCAAGTACAATATCTCAGACTCCTGTGAGAGGATTCGAAGTCAAACAGAATCACCCTCCAGAATAAACCTAACTCCTGTCTTGTATAGGGGTGTTTCACGTAAAGCTAAGACAGAACATAGGGTTCATAGCCATAAAGGAGATAAGTCTCTACACAGAAAAGCACAGTTCTTTAAACAAAGAATCTGCAGCAGCTCCTACACTTTTCTAAACAGAGACTCACTGGCAGCACCTAAACATTTGCCCAGGGTTCACAAACACAGAGTTCTTTTTACTGATGGTGTTTATTTCTCTTCTCAGCAATGGCACCAACTTTTATGACGACACTTTGATTTCGTCACTTCGCCACTTTGGCACCATTACCTGGCCGCCGTCGAACTAAACTACATTTGGTAAAAATGTAAAATAAAGACATATAAACTACATTAAAACCTAAACAAACCTCGCTGCCTGACCCGATCTTCAAAAGGCAGAAATGAGGTCTTCATTAATATACCCACTTGCCAGTTTACCCGCTCCCCGGCGCCTACCAGGAAACGTGCAACTCCAACAAGTGCACCATCGGAACCAACACCACGAACAATAGTTCCCACATTCATAATTCAAAATAAAAGCATCAATCGTGTCCAAATAGATATTGGCAGTAAAACCAACCTCATTGTTAAAGCTGTCTTCATTCTGATTGTTCAGTGTGCCTCTCATACATGTATCCAGGCATCATCTGGTCAATAAATCAAAGAATCTGCTTGTGTGAGCAAGTAGAGAAAGCCACCGTGTCAGAGCTGGTGACAGGATTTATTCAAGTCCAGCTGAAGTGGAACTTGACAGTCAAACTGTCAAACAGTAGATTCTGCAGGGCCTCGTCTCCCCCCTGCTGTGAGACGCTGGTGTCCTGCTGTTCCTGAGTGATGTAGCCCAGGCTTGAGGAAGTTCAGACAAGCTTCTCATTTCCTAATGGTCTCACTCTGGCCAGTGATGATGTCTGTCAGGTAGCAGGTGACTGATGTGGATAGAGATACACCCCTATTTTAATTCTGTTATCTCTGTTGGTTGTGTCACATTCTTGCTCACAGTGAACTCATTTTTTCACCGTAATATAAAGTCCTGCACCTCTATGGAGCAGAGAGAATTCAATAATGACTTCAGGGCAGTATGTAGAGTTACAATGCCATAGTTCCTGTAAAAAAAAACAGGACAAGGAAAAGTAAAATTTCTTGAAAACACCTTGAATCAACAAGTGCCCACAGGTGTAACTGATGCTGAGTGGAGAACTATACATAGATACTATACATTTTTTTTTTATTTTTCTCCATTCTTGTCTCCTACAGTCGTCCTCAAATGTATTCACACCCTCCCATTAAAGAAGGAAAAAACAGCTGTCACTGAAATAAGTTGAAATTGACAAAAGTAATAATAATTTGTTTGTTTTTTTAAATAATGAAAATCATGACATTACTTTTGAGTTGTCGTTCAACAGATTTTTTCTTTTTAAAGAAAAAAAAACAAGCATGATGGGACCCGTAAACTACTATTTAGTTGAACAACCCTTTGAGCCAATCACTGCCATCATCAGGTGTTTTCTGTATCTCTCAGTCAGACTTCTGCACCTGTTGACAGATGTTTGGATTTCACTGCTCATCAGCAAAGTGCTCTAATTTGACAGTTTTGGTTTTTTTTAATTATTCTTTTCAACCACAATTCAAAAGCAATGTCTTATTTCTCTAAATTATAATTTAGCAAATTTTTATTTATTATTACTTTTTTCAGTTTCTAGTTATTTGAGTGACTATTTTGAATTTTGCCTTTTCTTTAATGGAACGGTATGAATACATTTGAGTGTGTCTGCTCCGTGTAAACACTGCCTGCAGTTCAGCCAAAAAAGTCGGTGCATTTTTGTCACATGACTGTGGGTCGCAGTCGAGTACTAAAAATGTTGTGTTGAGAAATACAGAATTTTAAGCTTTTTACAGAATCTGTTTTGTTCGGACAATTTATTACTGGCAATTTGTTCAAATGAGACATGGAATAAAATGATTCTGATGAAATGTCACAGTTTTAAACTTAGATTTAGTTGATTTTCCAACAGAATCACACATTACAAATGAAACATGATGATAAGTCGAGGACCGCCAGAAAATTGAAAATCCAATAGTTTTGTTTTTTTTTTCCTGTTTTCTCAGTTTCTATCTCTGGTAAATGGTGTAATTTTGGCAATTTTTCTTTCAAGATAACATCCTTTTTAAACCTGCCGGCGGGTTTCGGGGTTCAGAGAGTTAAGTA
>NW_007578100.1:44343-54481 GCF_000690725.1 Stegastes partitus | reverse complement strand
AAGAAAACAACTCCTATGAGGGTGTGTGAGTGCAGAAAATCAGCAAAGGGCAGCTTTCCTGAGTGAAAAGTGTTGTTTATTGTGTAGCGATGATGTGAAGATGATGAAGAAATTCTCTGCTGATACCGTCTTGTTGATATATAAAAAGGTTTCTTCATGCAAGTACAATATCTCAGACTCCTGTGAGAGGATTCGAAGTCAAACAGAATCACCCTCCAGAATAAACCTAACTCCTGTCTTGTATAGGGGTGTTTCACGTAAAGCTAAGACAGAACATAGGGTTCATAGCCATAAAGGAGATAAGTCTCTACACAGAAAAGCACAGTTCTTTAAACAAAGAATCTGCAGCAGCTCCTACACTTTTCTAAACAGAGACTCACTGGCAGCACCTAAACATTTGCCCAGGGTTCACAAACACAGAGTTCTTTTTACTGATGGTGTTTATTTCTCTTCTCAGCAATGGCACCAACTTTTATGACGACACTTTGATTTCGTCACTTCGCCACTTTGGCACCATTACCTGGCCGCCGTCGAACTAAACTACATTTGGTAAAAATGTAAAATAAAGACATATAAACTACATTAAAACCTAAACAAACCTCGCTGCCTGACCCGATCTTCAAAAGGCAGAAATGAGGTCTTCATTAATATACCCACTTGCCAGTTTACCCGCTCCCCGGCGCCTACCAGGAAACGTGCAACTCCAACAAGTGCACCATCGGAACCAACACCACGAACAATAGTTCCCACATTCATAATTCAAAATAAAAGCATCAATCGTGTCCAAATAGATATTGGCAGTAAAACCAACCTCATTGTTAAAGCTGTCTTCATTCTGATTGTTCAGTGTGCCTCTCATACATGTATCCAGGCGTCATCTGGTCAATAAATCAAAGAATCTGCTTGTGTGAGCAAGTAGAGAAAGCCACCGTGTCAGAGCTGGTGACAGGATTTATTCAAGTCCAGCTGAAGTGGAACTTGACAGTCAAACTGTCAAACATCAGATTGTGCAGAGCCTCGTCTCCACCCCGCTGTGAGACGCTGGTGTCCTGCTGTTCCTGAGTGATGTAGCCCAGGCTCGAGGAAGTTCAGACAAGCTTCTCATTTCCTAATGGTCTCACTCTGGCCAGTGATGATGTCTGTCAGGTAGCAGGTGACTGATGTGGATAGAGATACACCCCTATTTTAATTCTGTTATCTCTGTTGGTTGTGTCACATTCTTGCTCACAGTGAACTCATTTTTTCACCGTAATATAAAGTCCTGCACCTCTATGGAGCAGAGAGAATTCAATAATGACTTCAGGGCAGTATGTAGAGTTACAATGCCATAGTTCCTGTAAAAAAAAACAGGACAAGGAAAAGTAAAATTTCTTGAAAACACCTTGAATCAACAAGTGCCCACAGGTGTAACTGATGCTGAGTGGAGAACTATACATAGATACTATACATTTTTTTTTTATTTTTCTCCATTCTTGTCTCCTACAGTCGTCCTCAAATGTATTCACACCCTCCCATTAAAGAAGGAAAAAACAGCTGTCACTGAAATAAGTTGAAATTGACAAAAGTAATAATAATTTGTTTGTTTTTTTAAATAATGAAAATCATGACATTACTTTTGAGTTGTCGTTCAACAGATTTTTTCTTTTTAAAGAAAAAAAAACAAGCATGATGGGACCCGTAAACTACTATTTAGTTGAACAACCCTTTGAGCCAATCACTGCCATCATCAGGTGTTTTCTGTATCTCTCAGTCAGACTTCTGCACCTGTTGACAGATGTTTGGATTTCACTGCTCATCAGCAAAGTGCTCTAATTTGACAGTTTTGGTTTTTTTTAATTATTCTTTTCAACCACAATTCAAAAGCAATGTCTTATTTCTCTAAATTATAATTTAGCAAATTTTTATTTATTATTACTTTTTTCAGTTTCTAGTTATTTGAGTGACTATTTTGAATTTTGCCTTTTCTTTAATGGAACGGTATGAATACATTTGAGTGTGTCTGCTCCGTGTAAACACTGCCTGCAGTTCAGCCAAAAAAGTCGGTGCATTTTTGTCACATGACTGTGGGTCGCAGTCGAGTACTAAAAATGTTGTGTTGAGAAATACAGAATTTTAAGCTTTTTACAGAATCTGTTTTGTTCGGACAATTTATTACTGGCAATTTGTTCAAATGAGACATGGAATAAAATGATTCTGATGAAATGTCACAGTTTTAAACTTAGATTTAGTTGATTTTCCAACAGAATCACACATTACAAATGAAACATGATGATAAGTCGAGGACCGCCAGAAAATTGAAAATCCAATAGTTTTGTTTTTTTTTTCCTGTTTTCTCAGTTTCTATCTCTGGTAAATGGTGTAATTTTGGCAATTTTTCTTTCAAGATAACATCCTTTTTAAACCTGCCGGCGGGTTTCGGGGTTCAGAGAGTTAAGTAACCACAGTGAAATCAGAACCAGATGAAATTTAATTTTCAATTTACTGTTGCTTTCTCAATCCCCCCTTCTATTTCCACTTTTATCATTTTATGAGCAAAATCTGTTTCATCTCATTTTGAGGAATGAGTTGATTTGGGGATACAACCAACAAAACTGATCACTTCTCAAGGAAAGAAAAGCCTCGGGCACACAGCCGAGTGGTTTCCTCGTCTTGACTGGATGTGTCTAATTAAGCAGGACAGCAGGACTTTAGCCGCTACCTGTTCTGATGAGAGCACAGTGGATGCTGCACTGACTGACATCTGTGGGAACTCTGCTGCTGCATCCCACAGTTTCAGGCAAATTTCAGAAGCCTCCTCACATAAGCCCGACTGCAGAGTCCTTTCAGCTCGATGGGGGTTCATTACACTCTCTCACACACCCCTCGACTCCCCGCTGCTGCTCCCCAATCGCTGAATATGCACTTTGATAGACTGTGTGGTGATGAGCATGTGATGGAGAGGGTGGGGGGAGAAAAAAAAAAAGGAGTTGGAGGAAACAAGCGCATTAGCATACGAGCGCCAGCCTGCATATTTAAAGCGATCATGTGTGAGTGTTTGTGTCGGAGCTGGCAGGAGGCTCAGATGTGCATTTTTAGAGATAATAGGAGAGACTAATTGAAGATGATTTGGGACACTGACCGAAATAAGGGTAAATGCAATTTCACAGGCTAATGACATACAATTGCAGGCTAAAAGCTATTTTTAAAGTCAATGTAGTGAGTTTTTATCAAAGCAAAGCAGTGAAATGGAAAAAAAAAATTGTCTCCTCCTGTTAATCAGAGCTGTTACAGACAAAAACCACTCAGCCGGAAGTCTTATTTAGAAAAAATAAAAAAACTTGCACTAATTACTATAGATGCCTTTGAAGACGCTCACAGGAAAACCTCAAACTCTGCACCAGTTATTATGAATTTGTGGTGTTCAGTTAATCTATAAATTTACCTTGTTGACATCCTGAAATTTCCCCTAAACTTCTTCTTTAGTTGTTGATTTCCAATATTTCCCTGCAGCCCTTCCTTCACACGACCTTTCCTGTTTCCATATGCAAAATGTAAAGAAATGTCAAATTGCTGATTTAAATAAACCTTTTTAGTTTCAAACATTATTTTAATGGCTTGAGTCAACACAGTAAAGTTGGTAATTACATGAACGTAATAGCGAGCGTAAGTTAAATTTGTTGTTTTGTTGTCCAGATTTAAACATCATGTCTTCAAATACACAACTGCAGTTCATAATAAAATGATAATAGAAAAAGGTAATTGGCATCAATTTTGTTTTTGAATGAATGAATCAATTAAAAGCTTCTGCTTGAACTAAAACAAAACATTTCATTCAATTAATTGTATTTTTAGAATGATTTTCAACTTAAAAAGGGGTAATTACGATAATTAAGTACAAAACAACTTTTCAAAATCAGTTTAAATGAAGAGGAAATGTACCGCTGCTTGTTTATTTCATCTATTTACAGTCACAGTGATCACCTTTATTTTAATCACAGTGGAGAAATGGAAACTTTTCTCCACCTTTGCTCACTGAGTTTGACTGTTACACTTTGGAATCGGTCAAAGCTGCGGTGAGAGTCTGGCGGTGAAACCCCAAAGTTCTTCTCAGCATGTCAGCATGACAAAGCAGCTGCTCTCTGTTCACGTCTCTCTGATGTTTCTGCCGCTTCACCGCCTGCAGATTGCTGAAGTAAATCCACATTGAAACACACTTTGCAGCCTTTTTCCTCTCCTGGTTGCTCCTCTCTGCTCCAGCGGCTGCAGATTTTCTCTTTCAATACGTGTTTTCATAACGAGTGGAGGATACTTGAAGCTCTGATGGCAGCTGCTGGCAGCTATTATGGACGAGTTATTGACTGTTTGTGTACAAACTCTTAGAAGTAGAAGAGCCTCGAGGAACCTTCTGGGGTTCCTAACTATCGCCGCTGCGGAGGCATCTTTAGACTTCCAAATGGCTCCTTGAGCCTCAGAAAGGCTCTTTAAGGGACGGTTTTGTGGAGTTTGGGGTTTGCTCTATGGTTAGCACTGTTGCTTCACAGCTAGAAGATCCCAGGTTCACGTCCCGGTTAGGACACCTGGAGTCTCCATGTTCTCCCCGTGCAGCGTGGGTTCTCTCCGGGTTCTCCGGCTTCCTCCCACACAGTCCAGAAACATGTTGAGGTTAATTGGTGATTCTAAATTGTCTGTAGGTGTGAATGTGAGTGTGCTTGGTTGTCTGTCTCTAAGTGTAGCCCTGTGATAGACTGGTGACCTGTCCAGGGTGTCTCCTGCCTTCACCCTGAGTCAGCTGGGATAGACTCCAGCCCCCCATGACCCTAGTGAGGATTAAGTGGTGTATAGATAATGAATGGCTGGTTCTAATATTTTTGACTAAAACATAGAATTGTAATATTGTCAGCCTTGTTGCTCCCTTATCAGAAAATAAAATAGTTTATAACATCGTGTCAGTTAGTCCACAAAAGAATCCTTCAGGAGCCTCTTTTGTGTTATTAGAGGTTCCTCCAGCAACTTCTTCTTTGACTTGAGTTGTTAAAAGTTCCTCTAGGAAGCAAGAGGGTCCCTTAAACATTTGCAGAGCTCATTTAGGCCAGCGATCTCCAACTCCGGTCCTCATGAGCTACTGTCCTGCAGGTTTTAGACGTTACTGAAACACACCTGACTCACATGAATGGATCATTAACAGACTTGTGTAGAACTTGACAACAAGCTGTTGGAGATCCATCAATGTGAGTCAGGTGTGTAGCATTACGGAAACATTTAAAACCTGCAGGACAGTAGCTCACGAGGACCAGAGTTGGAGATCCCTGATTTAGGCTCTCCTAATTCTAAAAGAGGAGGCTATGCAATGGAGGAGAAAACAAAGATTGGTATAAATTCTCAATCTTCCCCTTGCTAAGCTTGGTCCTGCTATCCAGACGACAACACCATATGTATCTGCTTTCTGCTCTGATTAATAGAACGCAATATAAAACGGTCTTTCAGGGTTTGTTCATTTTACCAGGATGAGCTGAAAGGACAAACCTGACCTTGGAACTTTTTAACTCAAAAATGTTGTTTTTTTAAAGAACATTTTCAGTAGATTTGAAAGGTACGACTGTTGCACGAATCGTAAACTTACAAAGGCTGGCAGCTGTTAGATCTCCTAATGATGCCGATGTGTCTGACTCTCTGACTTCTTGACTTCCGTGGTGTTTCCAGACAAAACCTCGTCTCACAGCAGCGATGGAATACTTAATGCGGAGATAAGCGAAGCTCGCTGGGAGAGTGGGAAGGCCAGTCAGTCATAATAAAGATGTCAAAGGTTCAATCAGATCGTCTCCACTACACCGAACGCTGTGCTGCTGCCAAAGCGACCTTCGGCAGGAACACTGGATTCCCATGTAGGCTGGAATAGTAATTCAATTTCTTATCAGAACATCTGCTGAAGGGCTGAAAATAAAAACTAAATAAATAAATAATGTGCGCAGAAACTCAGTGTTTGATTTTCTTTGTCCCAAAAAAAAAAGAAAAAAAGAACGTTTTATTGAACCAGATTCTCAGCTGCTGGATTAGGGACTGAGATGGATAATGGACAGTACATGAGCCGTCCTCTGACCTGACGATGTGTGTGGATACGTGCACACTTTGGGAGTGTGCTGATGTGTGTTTTCCCTGCTCACACACTCACACAGGGAAAGAGGCCCAGATACAGAGAGGAGATATTTAGGCATTAAGCAGAGATAGAGAGAGAGAGAGAGAGAGACAGAGGGGGGAGGACGAGGGAGAGGCAGGGAGATTGGGTCATAGACAGGCCGGGTCTGGTCTGACAGCTGTTGCACTGAGAGTTTATCAGATTAAATCTGACCATCTCCGCTGTGCAAGGGAGGGACCCAGTTAACTGATGCCCCACACGCACACATATACACACACACACACACACACACACACACACACACACACACACACACACACGCACATGCACATGCCTACTTTGTGCTTTGAGCTGCCAAACTTTTTCAAATTTAAAATGATGCACCCACAGTTTTACAAGTTGAGTGAAAAGAAAGTGAGTGACAGTAATAAACTGCAGAGGTGTTGTACATGTTGAATATGCAGAATGTTTAGAGCTAAACTGTAACTTCTTGAATGTTTTTTTCCTTTGATTTTTAACGTAATGTCTAAAGTTGGGCTGCAAGGTGGCTCGGTGGTTAGCGTCGTTGCCTTCGCGTCCCAGTGAGGACACCCAGGATCTTTCTGCGTGGAGTCTCCATGTTCTCCCCGTACAGCGTGGGTTCTCTCTGGGTTCTCCGGCTCCCTCCCACACAGTCCAAAAACATGTTGAGGTTAATTGGTGATTCTAAATTGTCCGTAGGTGTGAATGTGAGTGTGCTTGGTTGTCTGTCTCTAAGTGTAGTCCTGTGATAGACTGGTTACCTGTCCAGGTGAACCTGCCTTCACCCTGAGTCAGCTGGGATAGACTCCAGCCTCCCATGACCCTAATGAGGATTAGGTAGTGTATAGATAATGGATGCTTGATGTCTAAAGTTGGATAGAAACAAACTATTTGACTTAATTGCTGATTTCAGTTTTTGGGATGCTTGGTGTCACTGGATCAGTCTGTGTTATTGTGCGTGATTCTATGCTAGTCCAACACAGTTATGAAGATGACCTGTGATTAAATAACACTGAAGATTGTTGTGTTTTCAACCAGTGTCAGAAAGTCCTTTTAATTTATGTGTGCCACTGTATGATATACTAGTATAGTCGAACGAATAGACTGTAGTTGCTCTCTACAGTGACTAAAAAAAGTAGTCACCCCCCTTGGCGATTTCTCCTCTTATGTTGCTTTTCTACATTCTGTCACGGTCAGTGTAATTTGGCTTTTATCACAAAAAAATTTACCAAAATAGAATCTTTTGTGTCAAAGTGGAAACTAATTTCTGCAAAGTAATGTCAGTTAATTAGAAATGTAAAATCCGTGATGGCATAAGCATTCAGCCCCTTTGAGGTGCCTCCTCTAATTCAACACAGGTGCAGACAGTTGTTGCTAGAAGTCACATAATGAGTGAAATGGAGATCATCTGAGTGCAGGAGATGTGTCTCAAGCGAAGGTCCAGTCACTGGTGGATCAGCACTTCCTGGATATAACTACACCATGAAGACAAAAGGACAGAACTCAGTAAAAAGCCAGGGTCAGGGGATGGATGCAAGTAAAGTTGAATCCATCACTAAGAAGGAACATGTATAAATCTGCTGGGAGCGAGCCACCTTTAAAGACTGGGTAACAACAAATAGACCAGTGAGGGTGGCCCCAAAGACACCCATGATTCCTCCTATACATGTGTGGTGGCTGCTTTCATGCCGTATTCATGCATATACCAAATTGAAAGGCCTGAAATGGAAAATTTACGATAAAATAAATGGACCGTTACACTCCTGGCTTTAATTAATGCAAACTTAGAATAAATCAGTGTCAGTACTGGATGTTATTTGTTGCGCTTGTTAAGCTCAAACACTAACTGATGTGTGATGTGCTTCCTGAAAGTACAGGTGGGAGAAAATGGAGCAGCTCTCCAAACATTTCCTCTTGATGATGGCAGCAGAAGATGAAGTCAGAAAGGTTAAAATCTTACCCAGTTACGAGCAGCTGATTGCACCACTGCTCTCCAAATGGCATCAGTGTAAGAAATCATGTAGCTTCGTATTTTCAAATTATACTTGGAAACACTGCTAAACATTATTTAATTAAATTCTGCTTCTGCGGGTTTTAATCCAAATATTTGAAAGTTTCTCGCTGCTCCTCCAGTTGCTCGTCTCTGCGTGCCATAAAACACACACTGCATATTAAATGCGTTACTGTTAAGCACTCAAGAGGAACAGTTTGAGAATTTTTGATACTGTTTTGAACATAAGCGATGAAGTGTAATATCTGTTTGCTGCTGTTGTTTTCATTATGGGGGACGTGTTTCGGTCTTGGATGGACTGCAGCTGTTTAAGGACTCTACAACCAGAACCTCTGACTTAAATTATCCTCAAGGACTTTTCAGATTAATTAGTTAACACTTTATTTTGATACTGGTCCTCGCTACTGCAAGGCTAAACCACATCTTAGTTCAGCTTAACAGAAATCTAACATCTCGCTTCTCTCTGAGATTTCATTCCAGGACTTATCTTGTGATCAGAATTGCTTTTTGTGCCCTTTTTTCCTTTCCTCCCACCCTCCTTGTTTACTCCTGCTGCAGTTAAAACAATCTGCACTCTCAGAAGCTATCGGGAGATTACTTTTTTTTTTGCTGTCAGCTTGGTTTATGCGTAGATTGAGAAGCCTGTAATGATGCTCTAATGAGAAATGAGTGAGAAATGTTGTAAAGTCAGGCTCCGGCTCTTGCTCTATATTCCATACTGCGGGGCAGAAATTGGTTTTGTGATGGATTTCTGCCTGTGCGGTTTTTAAACATCAGCGCAAAATTGGCATCTCAGAGAAAGAAACCGAGGGTCAGACATTCTTCTTTTACCAAAATAAATGTTTGTGTTTTCAATCACTCTCCTTTTGTCTGTGGGAATATGACAGAAAACACAATGGGCGCGGAGATGTGAAGAACATTTCAAGCCTTTGAGAGCAGATTTTTTTCCTTTAACCCTCTTTTGCTCTGTAATGAGCGGCTGACAGGTTGTTCCTTTGCTTTTCAATGCCCGCAGAAGAACAAAAAAAATTGCAGAATAATTCCTCCCAGAGGGCAGAACATCCCTGCCCCCATCGTGAGCCGTAGCCTCGGGCAAGCAACCGCAATTCACAGCAATTTTGCATACCCAGAATCCTAATTTATGTGATTTAATTTAATTCAATTCTCAATTTATTCAATTATTGTATAACAGGGACCGTGGCTTCCCATCCTCCATCCATGTCATGACCAAACCCCCCACCAATCTCCCTGCCTGTCACTTCCACCGCTGCTGCACTTGACAGGCACATTTGCAACCTGTTTTGGAAATTAAATGGAGGGGCACGGTTCAGAAAAATGCTCCACGTGTTGAGCCCAACAGAATGCTGAGTCTCTGCTGTTGAGAGATTTTTCCACCCGAGCAGCCACAGTGATATCTGCAGCTCGCCTTCAGTGCCTCTCTCATCCTCCCACTGAATCAATCGCAGTGCAGTGCTGTTTCCACTGATTCCCTGTGTGCTTGTGAACAAAAATTTTCAGAGATGGCTTGCATTAGAGCATGCAGGGAGATGTGTGTCGTGCAGACCCGGCATCGCTCAAGTGTGTCAATGCACCAAACAGTTCTGCAATACCTACAAAGAAGGAAAAGTACACCGTTAAGAACAATACCTGCATACTGATCACAGATAAAGGATGCAACTCATCAAGTCCACAATCGACGAAAATGCATTTGCTACTTGCTGGTTGACTTGGATTATCTCTCTCTTTGCAGAATGATGCAGAGTTTGACAATAGAAATCATTTTCCTTAAAGAGGAGCTTCTCTCTGATGATGTTAAATCTCAGTTTAAGGCAGTGTGTCATGATTTTGCATCGTGATGCAGCATCATGTAGAAGCTTGAATCTTGATGATTGGACTTTTCAGTGAAGTAGAGACATTTTCACGTGTAGATTTCTTTAATGAGAAAAGTAATGGGTCTAAATGTCAGGTTTTTAAGTTAATTGAACTTTTATGCA